>NC_084989.1:22224097-22274097 GCF_963691925.1 Scomber scombrus
GTGTGTGTTTTTTTTTCTTCATGCCCAAGAGGCGTACCAGTTCAATGAATCCTGTAACAAAATTGACAGTAAATGATGCAAATTTGCCAGCACCGTCAAGGACAAGACAGCATGGGAATTCACTGCGGCTTTGGCCCTGATGAGAGAGCTCAGCTGTTGCTTTTTTTACACAATCACTAAAACACACCTGAGCTCCATCTCGGTGATTGCTCAACTTAATTTAAACACTCTACTCTAGATGCCACCACTTCGTTTGTAATCCTGCCCGCTCTGCTCATATTAATGACTTCTCCTCCAAAAAGGCTCTCCAGATTGTTTTCCACCACTTCACATTTTCTCCTGCGTGCATGTTTTTTTTTTGCAATTGCAAGTGAATAAATATGTTATTTCCGTTCTTTTCACATTTTATTCACTCTGTCCACGTTTTGTTCTGTTAATTCATGAAGCAGCGTTCAAGCTGAATCCTCATGGGAAATATAAAAGAGATGCTGGTGTTGCTCTTCCAGCTCAGATTCAGTGGGCTTCAACTGCAGAATATATGGAAATGAACAGAGAGAAGAAAGTAAAAAGGAGTCTGAAAACATATACCTAATATTTTACATAATTTTACATTAACATACTGTTCAGGTGTTTTAAGAGCTGTAAAAACACCCCAATACTCATATCCTCTAGGTGGACTTGACCCTGAATATACAAAAATTGAGATAAAATGCATCATTTTTAAAATTTTGTGCATATGATTTTTTTTTAAACTATGCATTTTATCCCCATTTTTGTATACTGTGGGTCACATTAAGGAAAGTCCTGGCTACAAGAAACTCTATAGGGTGTTTTTTAAAGCTCTCAAATGTAAAACAAATGGGTCAAATTAGTATTTAGTTGTTCAAAAATGTTGAATTCCCAAAAAGAATCAATCAGAAATCACCAGGAGTCCGTCCAGCTGAATGCAGTTAGAGTTTTATTGTCGACAGCAGAACCCGGAGCCATTATACACAGAGAATGACACCCAGAACTAAAGTATGGGTCCCTTTTATACCTCTAATATTGCCGACCCATGTAAAAAAAGTTTTCAACCAATCAAACTCATTCAAAACAACATGACCTCATTCTTTTTGCACCTGGTGGCTGCTTGATCCGATTCTGGTTCTGTCGGTACTTCTGATGGGTACAAGAGTTCAAATTACATCATCAGTTTTTTTCCACCTTGGCCTTCACTTCTCCTTTCTTCCATCCTTCCGTCTGTCCTTCTTCCCTCCCTCCTTCTCTCTTTCTTTCCTTCCTCTCTCTTTCCTCCCTTCCTTCTGTCCTTCTTTCCTTATTTCCTTATTTCCTTCTTTCCTTCCTCTCTTCCTTCTTTCCTCCCTCCCTCCTTCTATCTTTCTTTCCTCCCCCTAGCTTCCTTCCTTCCTTCCCCCTTTTTTCCTTTCTCCCTCCCTGCCCTCCTTCTCTCTTTCTTTCCTCCCTTCCTCCCTCCATCTTTTCCTTCCTTCTTCCTCCCTTCCTTCTTTCCTCCTTCCTTTCCTTCCTTCGTCCTCCCTTCCTTCCTTCCTTCCTCCCTCTTTACCTTCCTTCTTCCTTTCTTCCATCCTTCCTTCCTTCCTCGCTCTTTTCCTTCCTTCTTCCTTTCTTCCCTCCTTCCTTCCTCCCTGTTCCCAGCTCCTGTTGGCTGTTTCAACTGTGTGTTTATCACAGATTACTTCAATTTCCAATATTATTCAATTACTTTTCTTACTGCATTCTTTTTCTATAATAATAATAAAAGTGTGATATATATATATATAATCACATGCATTGTGTTCGTTTATGCTTATTAAATCATAAGGTGCTTATTCACTCAGTAAGTGCAAAATCACACACATCTCTTCATTTAACCCTCCCTGTTGTCCTCGAGTCAAGGAAGGAAGGAAGGAAGGAAGGAAGGAAGGAAGGAAGGAAGGAAGGAAGGAAGGAAGGAAGGAAGGAAGGAAGGAAGAAGGAGGGAAAGGAGGAAGGAAGGGAGGAAAAATGAAGGAAAGGAGGGAGGAAGAAGGAAGGATGGAAGGGAGGAAGAAGGAAGGAAAGGAGGGAAGGAAGGGAGGAAGAAGGAGGGTTGGAAGGGAGGAAGAAGGAAGGAAGGGAGGGAGGAAGGAAGGATGGAAGGGAAGGAGGAAGGAAGGAAGGAAGGAAGGAAGGAAGGAAGGAAGGAAGGAAGGAAGGAAGGAAGGAAGGAAGGAAGGAAGGAAGGAAGGAAGGAAGGAAGGAAGGAAAGGAGGAAGGAAGGAACGATGGAAAGGAAGGAAGATAGGAAAAGAGGAAGGAATGAAAGAAGGACAGAGGAAAGAAGAAAGGGAGGAAGGACAGAAGGAAGGAAGAAAGGGGATGGAGGAAGGATAGAAGGAAGGGAGGAAAGAGAGAGGAAGGAAAGAAAGAGAGTAGGAGGGAGGGAGGGAGGAAGGACAGACGGAAGGAAGGGAGGGAGGAAAGAAAGAACAGTCAAAACAGACAGGGTCAATTTGGTTAATATAACAGCATTGGTCTCGACCATCATTAGTGAATAATAGTCAACAAACAAAAACCCCTATATCAAATACAACATTATGCATTGTTAACAATTATCTACCAAAATTATACACTACAGTGCAAAATACGGCCAAAAGGAGGACAAAAGTTGCACGGTCAACAGGAAGACTACAGGAGGGTTGACATGCTGTTTTCATACAGCTTATGCAATAGTTTTTATATGATTTTAAAGCGTTTCCCATTTGTACTTCAACCACTTCTTCACACATACATACAATAAAGACAGATACACAGACCCCGAGCATCACCTCCTACACATTCCTCTTCCTCTTTATTTTCCCACAGTTTGTTACTGCAATGCGTCCATTCAGCCGAGGATAAATAAGAGTGAGAGTGCAGTCCTGTAATGCACGGTATTCTTCAGCGGTCGGATCAATAGAGAGCGGTAGGCCTTGACTGAATGGATGAGCATGTGTGTGGGTTTAGTGGGCCGATGCTGTCATTACATCAGTAAATGCATGTTAATTGACTGTGCTGCGTCTTTTTAAAGCTCTCCCAGCCTAGTGGCCCGGTATTGATGGAAATCATTTCCATCTACTTTCTTTACTAATTGGTTGCTTCTATAATGTGTTGTTTGGGAAGAGTTGGCCAGCTTGGAGGAAGTAGAGATATTAACCCCTTACATACTGCTCAGGGTCTATTTTGACACGTTTTATATTTAAGAGAAGGAAAAACACCTTTTAAAAAATGTCATTTTAGCCAGAAATGTGATGACTTATCCTAATGTGAGCCAGAATATACAAAAGTGGAAATATTTCAACTTTTTCTAAATATGTGTTTGTGCAGCTGATACGCATTTTGAGTGTTCGGCTAGTATTTATTCCAAAAGTTCAGAAACTACCATTTAAAAAATACTGTTGATTCATTTATTGAAAGTGTTTTGTTCTCCAGCGTTATGTGGAAGTGTGGAAATGTTTAAAGTGAAACTATCCTACCTGTTCAGCCTACCTGTTTTTAATTAATTAATTTACGTTACTTTATTTTACACTAACTTATTATTATCATTCTATAGTTTTATCTTCTTATCAATTTTATTTATTTATTATTTTATTTCGTCTTTTAATCTCTCAATCTAGCTTTACTCCATCTTACTTCATCTTCTATTTTACTTAAATTTTGTCAGTTTATTTTTTTAAATTTTTTTTTTTTAAATTTACTCTAACTTTTAATAAACTGTTTTTCTTATCCTCTCGTATTCTACTTATTTATTTAATTCTTTTAAGCCTTTTTTTCTTATTTTATTACAAATCTTAAGCATTTTTATTTTATTTTGCATGCATTGGGTTCCAGTTTTGTCTTTTCAAATGTTTATTATTGTTATTTTTAATATTTTTTTATTTGTTTGTTTTTTAATTTTTTAATTAATTCTTTATTTTTTTTCTTATTTTATTACAATTTTTAAGCAGTTTTATTTTATTTTGCATGCATTGGGCTCCAGTTTTGTCTTTTAAAATGTTTATTATTATTATTTATTTTATTTGTTTTAATTTATTTGTTAGTTTTTTAATTAATATAGTATATTGTAAAAAATAATAATAATAATTTTCTCCATCAAAAAGGGTAAAAAGTAAATAATAAACTCTTTTTTCTCTCTGAAAGCTTCATTAAGGATTAATCACCAATTTATTAATGACTGACGAGGTTATTCATGAATCATTTGTGCTTCCGAAATTATATATAGTTAATAGGGGGATACTTGGAAATGCCCAAATATGAGCAGTATAAGAGGGTTAAAGAGTATGCAGGTGTGGCTCACTCCTAAACTCTGAGTTATACCAGCATGCATTGTGTGTGGTTTCCCTGCAGTCTTTATTCCCATCACAGGCTTAAAATGGAAAGCATGCACCTATACACTAATTGGTATTCATGTGTAAGCAACAAACACCTCCTTCGCAGAGTTGGACTGGTCACCTATTCTCCCATGAGGCCATTGTGCTACGCTTACTGCAAGCTTAAGCAGCAGGTTGAAGTAGCAAGCTGCTAATGAGCTGGAAAACGTGGCGGGTCGACACGGCTTAATGAGACAAAATACTTGACCAGGGATCGGCATTAATGATCACAAGGGGACATGTTTTTGATACATTTTAATGTGATTGCTAATGATTACAAGAGAGAGTGTTTCTCTCTTTTATTTCAGTGTCACAATTAAAGTTTATGCTTCTTTTTTTTCTTTTAGTGTGACCTCTGGCTTTGTCTTTATTGGCAGTTAAGCCAATTGGATATTTTAACGTTAGAGTAAAATGAAGGAGAATAAAAAAAGGCTAATTGTAGTTCCACTCATTATAATGCAGACAAAGGAGCTTTTGGCTTTTAAGAGAACTGATGAAAAAGGAATTTCAGAAAATATATTTCCATTACAAAAGACGGAAACTGAATTATTAGATGATGGCTGCACTATTTATCTTTATAATCTATAATTGTATGACCATTAATGTGACATTGATCTTAAGTAGAACAGTTTTAGTGGCAGATAAAAACATAATTTCCCTTTTTCTGTCTTCTATTTGTTTATAGGAGACTGTTTTATGAATATTTTAACACTAAAATATTGTTCATTTTCTGGGCCTTCATAGTCATTTTTCATCCAACCCTGTACAAAACTTTGACCAAATGTATTTTGCATCCATAGATATCTTAATTGTTTCAATTAACTTATTAAAAGTAAAGGATGCAACAATATTTAACCCTCCTGTTGTCCTCGAGTCAAGGAAGGAAGGGAGGGAGGAAGAAGGAAGGAAAGGAGGGAAGGAGGAATGAAGAAGGAAGGAAAGGAGGGAGGGAGGGAGGGAGGAAGGAAGGAAGGAAAGGATGGAGGAAGGAAGGAAGGAGGGAGGGAGGAAGGAAGGAAGGAAGGAAGAAAAGGACTGAGGAAGGAAGGAAGGAAGGAAGGAAGGAAGGAAAGGAGGGAGGAAGGAAGGAAGGAAGGAAGGAAAGGAGGGAGGAAAGGAGGGAGGAAGGAAGGAAGGAACGAAAGGAGGGAGGAAGGAAGGGAAGAAAGGACGGAAGGTAGGAGGGAGGGAGAAAGGAAAAAAGGAAGGGAGGAAGGAAAGAAAGAAGGACAGAGGAAAGAAGGAAGGTAATGGGGAGGAAAGAAAGAGAGAAGCAGGGAGGGAGAAAAGAAGGAAGGGAGGAAGGAAAGGAGAGAAGGAAAGAAGGAGGGAGGGAGGAAGGACAGAAGGACGGAAGGAAGGAAGGAAGAAAGGGGGATTGAGGAAGGAAAGAAAGAGAGAAGGAGGGAGGGAGGAAGGACAGACTGAAGGAAGGGAGGAAAGAAGGAACAGTCAAAACAGACGGGGTCAATTTGACCTGGGAGGACGACACAAATGTTAAACGTTAAGGTTCATTATAACCATTAAAAACAGCAATCAACATCAACCAAGCTGCACAAAAAATATATAATTCTGAAATATTTCCATTTTTGTATATTCTAGACCACTAAAGGAAAAATAATCAGGCATAAAAAATGTAATTTATGGCGTTTTCTTTGCTTTCAAATGTCACAATGGGTCAAATTTGTGCCTTGAGATGACTTTTGTTGTGATTTGGCGCTATATAAATAAAGATTTATTGAGATTGATTGATTGAAAACAGTATTTAAGGGTTAAAACAATTTTGCAGATGATGGTAAATGTTACATGGACTGCATTTATTAAGCACATTTCTAGTCTTCTGATCATGCAAAGTACTTTACATTACAGTCCACATTCACCCATTTACACACATCCACACATATAGTCATGGCAAAGCCTTCAGGAGCAATCTGGGGTTCAGTAGTTTGCACGAGGGATCAAACCTCTGATCTTAGTGGACGACCTGCTCTACCTCTTGAGCCACAGCCGCATGCGATGTGATGCGATTGCCATTTTCATAAAAGGAGCATTTATATATCTCCTGGCCTCCTCAGCAGCACTATATAATCCAAACATAACATAATCCATTAATTAAAGATAGTAACGTTTGAACTTTTGTCTCTGAGAGAACGGGCTGACATCCAACTTAACTCATCCACTCCTCTTCACACATAATGAGATGCCGAGCGTCTTCCAGCGCTGCCTTATTAAAACCCAGCAAAACTATTTAGTGAGTCAAGGAAAGTTCTCCCTCATCATCAAGTATTTTCTGAATAGAAAACCATTTTAATTTGTGCTAAATGCTATTTGGAGCCTATTTTCCAAGCCGAGTTTCCAAGGCTGCTTACATCAGAAATCCTTGAATCTTTGTCAATGATTGCATCTTTGCACAGATAAAAAAAACAAAATATAGAAAAAGAAAATAACTCTTCCTGGTATCCATCACGTCATCTCAGGAAATTTGGAGCTTATTCTTACTTTACAATCTTGTCTAACAGTGACTGCATGTTTTTATGGCATTTTGAGTAAATTATGTAAAGAGAGGTTTTAAGAATACAGAGCTCCAAAAGGATTTATTGGTGGTTTCTGTGATGAAATACAGCAACAGGAGATGAAATAGGGCTGCTGAGGATTGAAGCAGTAATAAAATCAGATGTTAAGATTTAAGAGTCAATACTTCTTTACACATTTATTGCAGCAAAACAAAACCTTGCATGTTCCATCGTAGGAAAAATATAAAAATGTATAAAGCTTTATTCCCACTCCTTCCATACAATATCACAATGAATACATTATATATGACTTGAGAGAATCAGATCCATGGCCAAGCGTCTACAGTGTGAGGAGTTGTGCACAGCATGAGAATAACATGGGATGAAACGACTGGGTGTTACTGAGCGAGTGGAGGAACCTACTGACTTAACTCCATCACATGTTCAAGAAAACCAATAGGAGTGAAGATCTGAATGAGAATATAAACCCTACACAACCTTATCCCAAACTGAGAGGAGATAACCAATGAGATGCCAGCAAACTGGATGCTTTGCAGGAGTTTTAGCAGTTGAAAGTTGACCCAGAAAGCAATAAAGAGCTGCACCTTCAACACATAATTGGCGCTTTTCCACTACACAGTTCTAAATCTACTCGGCTCGACTCGGTACGGTTCCAGGACAGACCTTTTCCATTACAAAAAAGTACCTCCTCAACGTGGGCGGGTCGTCATAGCACGGCTCCGCCAAACTGCCGTGACTTCGTTTTATACGCGACACAAAACACATAAACAATGGAGGACATGGAGGCAGTGGTGTACTTGCTGCTGTATGAAGCTTTCTGTCTCACACAAAGCAAGAGAAGAGAAACGAATCTCTGTAATGCTGTTGTTGGTATTTAAAAATGCCGGGTTTGATTCTTGTGTGGGACGGCTCATGACTCTTCCAGCGACAACTCTTCTGACCAATCAGTGGCCGGCAGTCTGTTGACGTCACATTTAGTATCGGCTCGGCTCGCTTGGAACCTCGCCAGAGCAGATACTAAAAAAGTACCAGGTACTAGGTACTTTCCCTAGTGGAGACGCAAAAAAAAACGAGTCGAGTCGAGTCGTGCTGGAACTGTGTAGTGGAAAAGCACCAAATTTGGGAGACTTCCTGAATCTCCCATTGGGCATCATTCAACAGAGTCTCACATCACAACATAGTCATGAAATGTAATTTATAGATTCATGTACAGTCCTCAGTCCATGAAAACATTCCCGGTTGGGTGGCGCTTGCGGTTGACTCGGTGCTGATTGGGTATACAGAAAGCGCCAAGATAATCGATTACGCGACAATCGAAACGGTTGCAGAATGATTTCGTCATCTCCAGAGTCCGGTTGGTCCTATCAGTGTCCTACTCTGCAGTGGAGACACAATGACTGAGAGGACCGAGTGAGAGGACGCTCCTTCAAGCCTTAATGGAAATGGGAATGTGTAGTTAGGCTGCGTTCAGACTGCGAGCCAAAATCCGATTTTTAGCCAATCTAGATTGGAACCAGGTGGCTCTTATGAGGTCATAAATCACATGAAATCCGATTTTTGCAAACCAGATCGAAACCACCTTTGGGAGGTAGTTTCAAATCGCATTTGGACAGATGTGTCTGAGTCTGAACAGCTCCAAACACTCAAATCGGTTTTGACTGTCTGTGACGTCTCTCTACGTCTCTACGCTACTCAACGTCACTCTATGCGAAACCAGACCCGTGCTTATTCCAGTTGTTGTTGCTATCAATGGAGGACGTTGAAAACATCAGTCTCTCAATCTTTGGGGAGATGGCTCCGTTCAAGCGAAGCTCGAGGGTTTGTTGTTGTTGTCGCTGTCGCAATTATATGACATCACACAATACACGCTAGACGACGTTGCCACAGCAACCTGTCAGATTGGTCAATAATGTGGCCCAGTCTGAACAGAGCCAAATCCGATTTGGACACTTGCTAAAAACAGTGTGGACAGTGAGGCGGATTTGAGAAGGAATCAGATTTGAATCAGAATTGCCTGCAGTCTGAACGCAGCCTTAGCGACAATGGTCCTCTATACAACGGTGAGGAATTGAAGGAGTTTACACATTACCTCTGGCCCTTTGCATCCACAGGCTAACTGACTTGTAAAAAGACTGATGAAAAAGGCAAGTGACAGGAAAAGCTGCCACTTATCTTTGCTGAGCTTACAGGGTGACATCTCTGGAGCGTGCAGCATCTCCTGCTGAGCTCCTCATGGGTCCCAAGCTGTGCAACACATTTCTGCAGAAACATTTCAAAAGAACACAACAACAACAACAACAACAACAGCAAATAACTGAGTAATAATAGGATAAAAGCTCAAACAAACAATGAACTCTGACAAAGGAAATAGATATGATGAGAATCAAGGGATCCTGATTCATGGAACAGGAAGAGGGTCAGTCCTTATCGAAGTATGTCCCAGGTTACTCACTGTGAAGACGGAGTAGTGCTCAGGAGAAACAGGTGCAGTCTATTTAAGACATTGAGTAACATGCCCAGGAGACTGAGTGTGGAGAGTGATTTGCTGTGACACCAGGCTTGCACCACGCTGAGCCTCCTTCACACTCCCCAATAACTAAGAGACACCAGCTCTGAGAAAGTCCAACAGACCTAGGAAACCACCAGAGAAGCGTGAACTGTTGAGCAGCGGTTATTAGTAACAGAGATTTGTTTGGTAATTTATACGATATGGCCTTGATTTACTAAGATCCCAAATAAAGAGCAATAAATTGTGCAACAGGTGCAGACAGCAGAATTTAAATGAGGGTTTTGTGTCTTAATGGAGAGTTTAGATGAGCAGAAAGTCCGCTAGTGCAAAATGAAACCTGATCACATGACATTAGAGGTTCTAGTGGAAGAGATTAATAAACATATTGAGTTACTGCAAAAAAAGATTACCAGAAAAAAACGCTATATGGGAGAGTAATAGTGACAAAGACAATGCTGTTAGTAAATACAAAAATATTCAACTCCAAAAATATTAACACAGGTGGGAAAAGTTCGTTTTTCTGTGTATTCTGTCATTGTGCCTCCGTCTCCTCGTCTCCACGGTAACAGCCGGTTAATACCTGTCTTACAATGCATGTGCTAAATTAACATATTTGCATTTTCTCCTCCCTGTATTTTGCATACTGGGGTTAAAACGCCCTCATATTGCATATTCATTATGGCAAACGTACTAAATGGAGAGCGTGTTATCTTGCATATTTGAAAGATGCAAGCCTCAGTTAGCCTTGCGTTAGTAGATCAGCTTGCACATTTTTTTGCAGGTGATGTCAAGTTTGCACATGTAAACCTTTAGTAAATCAGGCCCTATGTGTCATAAATTGGTTATTAGAGACTTTTCTGGTTAGGTCCTGAGTACTTAGTGTTTGGGGAAGAGAAATAGAAAAGCTAAAATATATTTTCTTTGCAGTGCATTGATATCAAAATGCCAGTATATCTGAATATAGCATGTTGATACAGGAAGTACGACACTAACACAATAGCTCGTCTAGCTAACAGGAAGTTTAAACTTTATATGTTTTTAGTCCCTTTAAATAAGAAACATTGCAACAGTGAGCTGAGTGAGGATGACAGGGTATGTGGCTCTGTGACAGTGAGGGGATACTACAGTATACACACACACACACACACACACACACACACACACACACACACACACACACACACACACACATAAACACACACACGACTCAGTGAGATGCTTGTTGCCCAGCAGGGAGGCTGCATGGAGAGCTGATCTGATCTGCTCTGCCTCCAGAAATGCCAGCAGGTCAAAGCTGAACAGCTCTGAAATCTCATGTGTGGTTTGAGCACTGTGAGAGAATGTACTGTACATATACAGTGTGTAAATATATTTATACTACAAAGTCAAAAAGGTTTTAATATGAAGCACAACAAGCGAGTGAATCTCTGTAAACATGACTGCATTACAACGCGTGTGCTTTGACTTCTGCTTCACACAGAACTACTCTCCTGAGACTGAAAACATGGTCTGTTATTATTAGTCTTTGGAGTCATTTCTAAAAAATAAAAAAAGGGTAGACGGGGGGACAAGTCACCAAGGCAGCAGTGAGATTCATTCACTAGTTGTTTCCTAATAGATTTTAGACAATATTCCTATTAACCATTGCAGTTTCTCAGAGTCTAAATAGCTCATTTCTTTTCCCAACTAACAGTCTAAAAACCAAAGATATAAAATATACAATGTTATAAATCTGGAAGCAGAGAATTTCTTGTTGTTGGTATTGATAAATTACTGAATAAGTTTAGTTTATTGAGGAGAAAGACAAAAAAATACCTTTTTTCCGTGTTCTTTGTTGTTTAGAAACAATTATATTTGGGCGATTTGGTGGATAGCACTGTTGCCTCACAGCAGGAAAGGTCTTGGGTTCGATACCCAGCTGAGGTAGGCTGGGTAAACCCATCCTCTCATTCGAGTGATATTCCACTTCGCTCTTAACCTTTGTGTCGTACTCCCGGGTCAAATTGACCCTGTCTGTTTTGACTGTTCCTTCTTTCCTCCCTTCCTTCCTTCCGTCTGTCCCTTCTTCCTCTCTCTTTCCTCCCTTCCTTCTTTCCTTCCTCCATCCCCCTTTCTTCCTTCCTTCTGTCATTCTTTCCTTCCCTCCTTCCTTCCTTTCCTTCCTCCCTCCCTCCTTCTCTCTTTCTTTCCTCCCTTCCTTCTTCCCTCTGTCCTCCGTTCCTTCTTTCCTCCCTCCCTCCCTTCCTTCTTTCCTCCGTCTTTCCTTCCTTTCCTTCCTTCTTTCCTTTCCTCCCTTCCTTCATCCCTCCTTTCCTTCCCTCCTTCTTCCTCCCTTCCTTCCTCCCTCCCTCCTTTCCTTCTTCTTCCTCCCTTTCCTTCCTCCCTTCCTTCGTTCCTTTCCTCCCTTCCTTCCTCCCTCCTTTCCTTCCCTCTCTTCCATCCTTCCTTCTTCCATCCTTCCTTCCTTGACTCGAGGACAACAGGAGGGTTAAAGTTAGTGTGGCCACCAAGACAAAATCTTCGCTTAAGATAGGGAACCAATCACAGAACGGGGGAGGCGGGCTCAACACGATGACGACCGTAGGGCGACTCTGTTAACATCCAGCATGGCGGCCACGGAGCTGCAGCAACCGTTCAAAGCAGCAGTAGATTGGAAGGCAAGTTCACTTTGAAAATAGAATAAAAACCTTCCTTCATAAAAATATGTGTTCGTACTGCTCCCTACAGTCTCTGAATACATCATCGTCTAACGTTGATATGATTGGCTGTAAGTTTGGCCACAGTGTACAGAAGCATTTGATCGACATTCGTTGATCCCGCCTCAAATACAAGGAAACTAACGGCTCCTCGGTCTAGCGTTAGCCCGGCTACAGCTGAGGCCTTTCTTTGTGGAGTTTGCATGTTCTCCCTGTGCTTGCATGGGTTGCCTCCGGGTGCTCCGGTTTCCTTCCATTGTCAAAAAAACATGTATGATAGGTTAATTCTCTAAAAGGCACTGACGTAGATCTGGTCTGGTCTGAAGGGTTAAATGCAGAGATGAAATTTCACTGTGCAAACTGTATGTGTGACAAATAAAAGTAGCTTTACCTTTATATTTGCACTTTTACGATAAAGATGTAAAAATGCATCATAAACATTATTAATATCTTTACTGTGAATCTCTCTGTGAGATATTTAATCTTGTACAAAGAGGATTATTTTGATCATCATGACCTGTATTAGTTAGAAAGAACACAATTTTTAAAATCATCTGTCAATCATCATTCAATCATCTTTTGGTTTGTAGAAAAGTAAAACTGATATATCGACTTCTGAGTCATGCAGAGCTCTAAAAAGTAAAAAGAGATAATCCCCTGTTAATGACAACAAAGGCTGATTAATAGGGGGGAACAAATCATAGTGTATTTGCATATCTGCTATCATCTAATTGCATTGATTGTCATGTATGAAAACATCGCTTCTTCTCATGCTGTTCTTTGCTCTTTCATGCAAACCTGGAAGTCCGAGCTCATGGAGAAATGTGTCCGTTCTCTACGACTGACAATGTGTTAAATGCCAAAGACCAATTAGCCTCCTGCGGCCGTCACCGCTGGGTTTTCCACCAGCAGTGCCTTAATTCCAATCAAGCGCGCCCCCCCCCCATCCTCAAGCTGACATCCAGCCCAGCTATGAGGTCATCACACCTGCATTTAAAGAACAAATTCCTTTAGGTAAAACATCCTCCTTCTCTCAGATTAACTTGCAGCTCGGCAATAAAAGCAAAAAATATTTACATCCTTGAAGATTATAACTTAACTCCCTCCCTCCTCCTCTCTTTCTTTCCTCCCTCATCCCCCTTCCTTCCTTCCTTCCGTCCTTCCTTCCTTCCTTCCTCCCTTCCTTCCTTCCTTCCTTCCTTCCTTCCTTCCTTCCTTCCTCCCTCCCTCCTTCCCCCTTCTTTCTTTCTTTCCTCCCCCTACCTTCCTCCCTTCCTTCTTTCCCTCCTTCCTCCCTTCCTCTTTTCCTTTCTCCCTCCTTCCTTCCTTCCTTCCTTATTTCCTCCATCCTTCCTTTCTTCCTTTCCTTCCTTCCCTTCCTTCTTTTCTTTCTTCCCTCCTTTCCTTCCTTCCTTCCCTCCTTCCATCGTCCCTCCTTTCTTTCCTTTTTCCTTCCTCCCTTCCTTCCTCCCTTCCTTCCTACCTCCTTTCCTTCCTTCTTCCTCCCTTCCTTCCTTTCCTTCCTCCCTCCATTCCTTCCTCCCTCCTTTCCTTCCTACCTCCTTTCCTTCCTTCTTCCTCCCTTCCTTCCTTTCCTTCCTCCCTCCATTCCTTCCTCCCTCCTTTCCTTCCTTCTTCCTCCCTTCCTTCCTTTCCTTCCTCCCTCCATTCCTTCCTCCCTCCTTTCCTTCCTTCTTCCTTTCCTTCCTCCCTCCTTTCCTTCCTTCTTCCTCCCTTCCATCCTTCCTTCCTTGACTCGAGGACAACAGGAGGGTTAAATCTTGATATCGCTCCCCTGTGAAAGAGGATTTGGCCTAAAATGGACAGACAACACTCTAGCTGTTCCTCGTCCCTCCTTAAGGCTTACAGACTGATCATCACATTTGGGGTTGCATTGTAACTTCTAATTAGCTGGTTTCTGTCTGACACTGAGCAGAACTGAGAAGTCTTTCATAGTCTATAAATATCCATCAAATAGGGGGAGGTGGAGGTGGGGGACTCTGAAGCTGCTTCACAGAGGTGTTGATTCACTGCAGTGCTAATTTTTGAGGTGGTAGTTTGTGGTGTTTAGTGCCTTCTAACAACTACTATAATCACTTATAGGAAATATGAGTCTTGCGTCATTTACTTTTCTTTGTTCTTTTGAATTTTACAATGAAATGGTATTTTGGGGGCACTGTACTTCCTTTTATTTGGTTTATTCCTTTATGAAACATTATGGGTGTATCATGTTTGATGTTCGGGACCAGAATAAATGATCGCAGGTTTATTTGAATAGTCTTACCAATTAAACCACAATTTATAATTAACATGTGCAATGTTTCTAATATTTGGTCATGCTCATATCCTGTATTGCTAATTTCTTCCAACTGTCATTGTTTTTAGTGAAGATGGTGGAAGGGATGGCAGCACCGTTTGGTTGGTCCACCACTTCGGTCCAAACTGAAATATCTCAACAACTATGAGATGGACTGCCGTGAAGATTTGTACCAAAACTCATGTTTCCAAGAGGAGGATTTTGCTGATCCTTTAATTTTTCCTCTAGTGCCACCATCAACTATCAATTGATTGATTAGTCACTTAGACACAAAATAATGGTGAAAAAAAGGGTCCAGGGTGAAAAATCCCAAAGTTTTCCTTTTATCTGTACAGATGTCACATAATAACATATATTATTTTTCAACAGGGATTTGTAACTGTTCTTGTTATGCACAGAGAAATGATGCCCTCCTGCTGTTAATGCCCTTGTTAATGTGCTCTGGAGTGTCTAGATAGATAGATAGATAGATAGATAGATAGATAGATAGATAGATGGATGGATAGATAGATGGATAGATAGATAGATGGATAGATGGATAGATAGATAGATAGATAGATAGATAGATAGATAGATAGATAGATAGATAGATAGATAGATAGATAGATAGATAGATAGATAGATAGATGGATAGATGGATAGATAGATAGATAGATAGATAGATAGATAGATAGATGGATAGATAGATAGATAGATAGATAGATAGATAGATAGATAGATAGATAGATAGATAGATTGATAGATATATAGATAGATGGATAGATAGATAGATGTAAACTTTATTGATCCCCTTGGGGAAATTTAGGGTCCAGCAGACAATAATACACAAGACATCAAAGAACAATATACTATATTTATATTTACTATATTAAATACTAAATACTAAATAAAAAAACAACAAGGTCTGAGGCTGAGGCTGGGCCAGCTACAGGTGATATTTTGTTGTTTATCATTTGGAGGTACTGTTGGTGAATGTTGGTGAATACACAAGTGGGAGACAACTTATTCTCTATTAGTATTAGTGCTTTTTTTTTGCCTGTTGCAATAAACTGAACAGGAATACGACTGCACTGTACCTCTGTATCAATCATTTAAACACACAGACACAGAAATGGCTTTTTTAAGTTGTGCATGGAGGGGAAAATACAACAAACTATGTATTTTTTACAAGTGTTACAAGTAAGCATTGATTACTTTGGTGTTAATGCATTAGTAGGGGGGGTTAGTATGTGTTTACTATTATTGGGTTTTATTTTTATTTCTAAAATTGCATGTTTTTATGTTTTGTTTTTTTTATTTCCAATTTTTTTCTGTTAAATGTTTGTTTTATGTAAAGCACATTGAGTTGCCATTGTGTATGAAATGTGCTATATAAATAAAACGGTCTTGCCTTGCCTTGCCTTAATAAACTCATTATCTAATATAAATGTGGAATGTGGAAATATTTGTACATTAAATTGGTTTCTTACGTTGCTTATGTCACCTTTACTTAATGAGCTGAAGGCTGAACCTGCAGGATGACGATTCAACAGAGAAATTAAATAGATCTGAGCCCTGAATGCGTCATCAGCATGCAGCATGCAGCCCACGGTGCATCTCTTCTGCATATTTTAATATGGCAGCGTGATGAAAGCGTGAACCGGGAACCTGATTGGACGAGGGAGCGTAATTGACTGTCCTATCATTGCAGTGATTGACAGAATAAATCAGACAGAGAGCATGTGTCGGCCCCTCAAACTTTAATGAAGGAGATGAAAGGACACGAGCAAATTAGACTCTGCTCTCCTCACTGTCATGACCCCCCCCCCCCCCCCCCTCCTCCAGCTCCATCAGGGAAATTCACCATAGCTCGTCCAGCTCTGCAAGCACCTGATCCAGGAGTTGTATTAACGCATCGCCAGCAGCCACCATGAAGAGTGTGAGCAGATATGTTGCTCATCAACCCTCATAGTATGTTCCCTTCATACAAAGTGTCTACACCAAATATTGAAAGCATCAATAGTCGATCTGACTGATCAATAAATGTAAATGTGATTAAACCTTGATTAATATTTCAGAGAGCAGAGAGAGTGTATTTTTTAGCTTTTACACCACTAAACATCTCCTATCACACAATATCATGTCCTATTTTACCTCAGACATGAAAATATAACATAGCAATAATGATGTAAATGTTATTTTATATGTGAAGTGAAAATGAGCAGAGCTTTATGGAGCTGTGGGGTTTATTGTATAACAATTAGAGTCAGAAATCCTCATAACTACTATCTTATTAAAACTATGAACTATTCATTTCAATAAAACACATGGCAATAGATACGGAGATAATTTGACCCAGAAGTATAACATTTTGGGTCACTTAAGGTCATTAAATTTCAGGGTAAAAGAACATTTAAGGTGTTTTTACAGCTCTAAAAAATGGAAAAATGGGTTAAATTAGACCCTGGACATTATATAAGGGTTAAAATATTTTAATTTTCGTGCATTTTGGGCCACTTTAGATTACTTTAAGTCATCAAATTCCAGGGTAAAAGAACATTTGGGGTGATTTTACAGCTGTCAAATGTTAAATAAATGGTTAAATTTGACCCCAAATCGAATGTAAGGGTTAAAATATTCTAAATTTTGTGCAAATCCTCAAACTACTATCTTATTAAAACTATTAACTATTCATTTAACTAAAACACATGTCAATAGATACGGCTCAAATTTGTATATGTTGATATAAAACATAACCTATTATCATTTTCAGGGTGAGAAGATTCATTCAACACTAATAAGGGCAGATCTTCGCCTAATTAGCTGTATCTGTAATTGAATCTCTTGAAAATCAGAGGAAGACTTATATTAACATAATTCAGGTTAATTACCCCCGAGAACAACACTGCAGCATAATTTGACGCCACATTTAAGACAATTAGCAAATCTGCTATTTGCAAATTCTTTGACCTCCTCAGATTCAAAGATTCATAAGTGAGACTTTTCCAACGTTTCCCTAATGAGACCCAGACGGACGAGCTGAGCGTTTTCCTCTCGACGCTGTGAATGCCACATCTCGAGCGGGTGTCTGCCCCGTGGTAAGCATTGCAATAATAACTTCTTCAACACTAAGGTGCCTGCCAAAACTGTCAATCACAGCTCAGAAATGAAGCTCCCGCCATGCAAACAGTTTGGGCCCTTCACATTTAACCTTCTGATTATGCAAAGTTCATCTGCGGACGTCTGGGAGACTCTGAAATGGCACACATGCTCGTAGTTTATTATCATTGCAAGTGGAAATAATGCAAACAGGAGCCATCAATGTAGTTAATCCCTTTTTTCAAGTTATCATCGCCTCCCTTCTGTGTTTAAAGACTGTGTAAAGTGAATTCAGACATTTTCTTCTAAACACATTAAATAGGTCATAAATGTATTTCTAAATAAGGTGTAAAAAGCATTTCAACCATTTAGATTTGAATTGTGGAGCTAGGCTTCACAAACTGTGTTTCAACATTTCTGTGTTCAGGATTTAGTGGGCAGGTCTGAAAACCACTGCCGCGTTACCCGCCCCTGCTGCTGGAGAGGTATTAATCAGCGCACACTACTACTACTACTGTCTACAGTTAGCCAGTTAGCTGAGTTAGCCGCCAAGCTAGCCGCCAAGCTAGCCGCCGAATTAGCCGCCAAGCTAGCCACCGAGCTAGCCGCCGAGCTAGCCGCCGAGTTAGCTGCCGAGCTAGCCGCTGAGTTAGCCACCGAGCTAGCAGCTGAGCTAGCAGCAGGAAGCTCTCAGACGTAGCGTCCATGTTTCTGGTAGAGGTGGTGACTTTGATTGACAGGTGATACACTCGGTAGGGGGCGGGGCTTCAGCGTACTCGGCGGGCACTCCCACAGCGTTTGGGAGAAGAAAAATAGGCAGATTTTTACACAACTTTGAAGCCTAATTTCATATATTTGGCAATTTTTTTAATCATTCAAATTTGGCAGGGTGGTTAACAACTCACTTTTTTGTGGTATGTCAAACTCAGAACACATATTTATTCTTACTTTACACAGACTTTAAGTTGATGTGTTTTTATAGATATAAATTCCCAGAGATCACACCTTCATGTTGCTCCTCCAGGTGGATTTTCTCCTGCACTGTTTCTGAGATGCAGCAAGGTCATAACGGAGGTATTGTGGATAGCCTTTGCCTAATTATTTCACACATAGCAAGGAACGCACGTCAGAAGGACAGGAACATTTTTATCGCTAAATCATTTATGACACTTTTATTCAAATCTTACCCCTAAGCTAAAAATTTGTGAGGCATGTATAAGCAGGACACCGCTAGCAGACAGTGAAGGACTCTCGATCGGAGCCAAAGCCATCAATATACCATGAGGGCCCGTTTCCTTGGTGGCCCGCAGCCAGGCGAGGTGGAGATCTCTGTCCTTCTGCGTGGAAACTCATCATACATTCAACAATAGAGTTTAACAAGTCAATCATATGAGGCTGAGTCTGTCGTGTTTAACCCTCCTGTTGTCCTCGAGTCAAGGGAGGAAGGGAGGAAGAAGGAAGGAAGGGAGGGAAGGGAGGAAGAAGGAAGGACAGATGGAAGGAAGGGAGGAAGACGGAAGGAAAGGAGGGAGGGAGGATGGGAGGACAGGAAAGAAGGAAGGGAGGAAGGTAGGAGGGAGAAAGGAAAAGAGGAAGGGAGGAAGGAAGGACAGAGGAAAGAATGTAGGGAGGAAGGAAGGGGGGAGGAAGGAAGGAGGGAATGAAAGAAGGAGAGAGGGAGGAAGGAAGGACAGAAGGAAGGAAGAAAGGGGGATGGAGGGTAGAAAGAGAGAGGAAGGAAAGAAAGAGAGGGAGGGAGGGAGGAAGGAAGGAAGCAAGGGAGGAAAGAAGGAGAGAAGGACGGAGGGAGGAAGGACAGAAGGAAGGAAGGAAGGAAGGAGGGAATGAAAGAAGGAGGGAGGGAGGAAGGAAGGACAGAAGGAAGGAAGGAAGGGAGGAAAGAAGGAACAGTCAAAACAGACGGGGTCAATTTGACCCGAGAGGACGACAGGAAGGTTAAACTGTTGAACTTTAGTGTTTATTATAAAGTTATTTTTACAACTTTAAGTTTAAGTTCATTTAAAGTCAGGAGACGATCCAGTGAAGACTTTTATAACTTTTTAAGATACAAAATTGTAGGAAAATGCTAAATCTTAGTTTTCTGACTTTTTCATTACTGTTATACTGACTTATTAAAATCATTTATTTTACAGTGTGTCTAATATTAGTCACCACAGGCTTAGTTCAGTTCAACTCTATTAAACTAATAGGTTCATTATCATTACACTGATATTCCTCCCTATTTTTCATATTGCTTGTTTTTACCTAGTTTAATTATTTATTGTTCTTTATTTTCTATTGATGCTCTTTATATTCATTGAATTGCTGCTATTTCTTTATTCTTCATCCTTTTATCTGCTATGTATTATTTTATTCTTTCTTTTTTTTTTTTACCGAATGTACGGCAGAGATGCCATAGAAAATGTCGTTATACATCCTATAATGACAATAAAGATTATACTACTTTGCTGCTGTAACACTATATGATAATAAAGAATCATCTTATCTTAACTTATCTTATAAGGAAAGAGGAAGGGAGGAAGGAAGGAGGGAGGAAGGAAGAAAGGGAGGAAAGGAAAGAAGGAAGGGAGGAAGGAAGGAAGGGTGGAAAGGAAGGAAGGAAGGAAGGTAGGTAGGTAGGAGGGAGGGAGTAAAGAAAGAGAGAAGAAGGGAGGGAGGAAGGAAGGAAGGAAGGAAGGAATGAAGGAAGGAAGGACGGAGGAAAGAAGGAAAGAAAGAAGGAAGGTAGGAGGGAGGGAGGAAAGAAGGAAGGAGGGAGGGAGGGAAAGAGGAAGATAGGAAGGAAGAGAAGAAGGACAGAGGAAAGAGGAAGGGAGGAAGGTAGGGGGGAGGAAAGAAAGAGAAGGAGGGAGGAAGGTAGGAAGGACAGAAGGAAGGAAAAAAGGGGGATGGAGGAAGGAAAGAAGGAAGGGAGGAAAGAGAGGAAGGAAAGAAAGAGAGAAGGAGGGAGGAAGGACAGACGAAAGGGAGGAAAGAAGGAACAGTCAAGACAGACGGGGTAAATTTGACCCGGGAGGACGACACAAAGGTTAAACCAGTGGTGTTAAACATGCGGCCAGTGGGCCAGAAAAGGGCCCATCAACAGTTCAATCAGGTCCACTGGTTAACTTTGCAAAGTATAAAAACTGCAGATAAGTAATTCAAATTTTTCTGCTGCCTCAGAGTTTTTTCCCCCACCTTGACCAGACTGATACAACTGTCTGACAAAACAATGAATACATATTAAATTCCTATTTAAATCAGTCATATATTGAACAGAGTCCGCAGCATCTTCTGTGCAAAATAATCTGAAACAAACTGAGACATAATATTGTTGAATTTGCTCATTTTTCCTTATAATGTCTCCGGCTGTTCATGTGTCTTATAAATAGATGGTTTATTATAATAAAGTATATATATTATATATTATTTATAGGTTATAATGCAGTGGTTTTACTGGTCTGGTTCACTTGAGATTGAGGAGTATATCTGACCCTTGAACTAAAATAACTGCTGACTTAAACAGTTTCTTATTTACACATCCAGCAGTTACAAAGCAGCATTATTATTTATTTGGTTGTGTTTCTCTCCTACGATGAATATAAGTCCAATATTCCCTCTCTTTTAGCTCTGTTTTTGCTCTCTAACAGATCCTAAGTGAAACATGTGGCCCCTCAGCTGCTAAATGCTCCACTATGTTCTCCAGTTAGATGCTAACTACGTCTGTTCGTTGCTTATAGCTGTTAGTGTACATTCAGTCTTTAGAGTGTGTTCTGCTGCATGAGCTGTTTTAACCTTTGTGTCGTCCTCCCGGGTCAAATCGACCCCGTCTGTTTTGACTGTTCCTTCTTTCCTTCCTTCCTTCCTTCCTTCCTTCCTTCCTTCCTTCCTTCCTTCCTTCCTTCCTTCCTTCCTTCCTTCCTTCCTTCCATCTGTCCTTCCTCCCTCCCTCCTTTTCTCTTTATTACCTCCCTTCCTTCTTTCCTTCCTCCATCCCCCTTTCTTCCTTCCTTCTGTCCTTCCTCCCTCCCTCCTTCTCTCTTCCTTCCTTCCTTCTTTCCTTCCTTCCTTCTTTCCTCCCTCCCTCCTTCTCTCTTTCTTTACTCCCCCTACCTTCCTCCCTTCCTTCTTTTCTCCCTCCCTCCTTCTCTCTTTCTTTACTCCCCCTACCTTCCTCCCTTCCTTCTTTCCTCTGTCCTTCTTTCCTTCCTTCTTCCCTTCTTCTTTTCCTTCCTCCCTCCCTCCTACCTTCCTTCCTTCTTTCCTCCATCCTTCCTTCCTTCCTTTCCTTCCTCCCTTCTTTCTTTCATTTCCTCCCTTCCTTCCTGACTACTTTCCTTCCTTCCTCCTTTCCTCCCTCCCTCCTTTCCTTCCTTCTTCCTCCCTTCCATCCTTCCTTCCTTCCTCCCTCCCTCCTTTCCATCCTTCCTTCCTCCCTCCTTTCCTTCCTTCTTCCTCCCTTACATCCTTCCTTCCTCCCTCCCTTCCTTCTTCCTCCCTTCCTTCCTTGACTCGAGGACAACAGGAGGGTTAAGTATAAGGAGATAATTGGCCAAAAATGCTTGGAAAGCTTATATATGAATGAATGTCTCTATAGTCTCCTGGCAGCCAAACACACCTTCAAAACTGTCTGAAGAAAAAGCAACTTACAAAACAACTAGTAAAGGTTTTTTTGCAGGTTTTATTTCAGTGAATCCCCACCTGGACAAGACTTGAGTCTGCTGTTTCATCTCAGTTTTAACCACACATCTGTTTGAAGCTGCTCCGGTGCTATAAACAGAGGAGTATCAAAGCTCCCCACGAAATCACAAGAATAAAGATTGTCGACAATACTGCATGTTCTGCAGTCGAAGAGGCTTTTCCATATTTATCGGCACTGTGCTCTGCAGTCCTCCAGAGCAATAAAGCCTGCAAGAGAATAACCCCTGAAGAAACACTGGCCACTATTAATCCAATTTAATATGTCACCTGTAATATTAACTGATGACATATAATAGTGTAGAGTAGTGAATTACATCTAATTGCAGCATATATATAATTTAATAATCTGTAGCATGCTTCTCTTGGCATTTTTTATTTGTCTCTGATGTATTTTATTAACTGGAGTTTGCCTGAATTCATATATAATATAATAATAACAGAACGCTGATCCCAAAATAATTAGTGTACTTCTGTTTTTATCATGTTTTTCTTCTGTGTGCAAACAAGCTGTACAAATATAGTTATTATTATTATTAATATTATTCCAGAGGATCAGTTGCTGAACATTAAGAAATCATGGACTAACATGCCCTTTTTTTTCTCTATACATAATAATACAGATACTATAATATATCGATATTAATGTTGTATTAAATATGAAAGATTATGGATCTTTTTCTTAGTTTTAATGAAAAACCAACTAAAAAATATGATCTAATGCATCAGATTACATGCATTTAGAGGCAGAAACATTCATCTGAGTGATTTGGGTGATTAAAGCTGACGTCAAACTGCATCACACTTTCCGCCTCCTTTATTTTTCAACTTTGATATGAATGGAAAGACTCATCAGTATACAGTGAGGTTATTTAAGTAGGTGCTTCAGGAGAAAGAAGAAAAAAGAAAAGAAAAGAAGCACCACATGTCTAGATTATTAAAATGCCCTGTGCGCCTGCATTATCCATATAGTGCTGTGAGCTGGTCTTATGAACACATGATGGCCGTTAAATGAGATTATGGAGTCATTCACCTTCATTGTTTATCACCGAGAGGCCGTGATGTGGTTAAGCACAAACTTTCCAGGAGAGAACTTTTAGATTTAGAAGTTTTTATGGGGAGATAATAACCCGGCACAACACAAGAAAGAAACATAAATCCTTTCATCACTTCATCAAATATTTACCCCTTTTCTCACATTCTTCTCATATATTTGAAAGCATCCCTATACCAGCTTTAACAACCAGAAGATATTTCGCCTCCAAAACAAGACATCACCGCAGATTAGAGCAGATGAGCCCTGCGGATTGTGGATCATTGTCGCTTCAGCTGCAGGGGCTCCACACTCATGTCGCCCATAACAGTAGTGAGCCAGACAGCAGCAATTATTCACCATAAAGCAATGTAGCACCGGCTGAGAGTAAATTACAGAGAGAGCCATGACCAATTACTTCTTGTAATGGTGAGACAAATCTCATTTGACACTATAACACCCTTGCATTGAATAGACCAATAATGAGCAAGTTCTCATCCCTGCAAAACAGAGAGGAGAGAAGAGGAAAACACTCATCTGGGTGATGAGTGTTTCTACCAATTAAACATTGCATGAAGAGAGGTTTTTGACATAATTAGACAGAGCACACTGAGACTTTCATTACAGCCTTTTAATGGCATTTTTCCATTATTCCTTTTTTTTTTTTTTAAACCAGCAGTGTAATGCATTAAAATGACAGCTGGGGGTAAAACGCTGGCTCTAGGGGGAGGAGGGGAGTTGGGGATCTTTACTCCTTGGGGTAGATTTTTTGTTTTGACTACACACCCTTGGGGTATATGAGCTGGTGAAATTCAGGGTTGAATTGAGGTTGGTGAAACTGTGCACAAGTGAAAATGTTTCCCCAAGAGCTAGCAGGCTTTAATGAGCGTGATTAGTAACACATTCACCTTTCAGTTCTTGGAATATCACCTTTGGGTCACATTCAGGTGTGAACTTTAACTGGATTGTTACCTGGGGGGAGATCAGGTGAACTCAAAAGCAGACGCACAGAGGCAAGGAGACAGGGGGCGAGGTTAGGATGAGGTGTTTATTAAAGCAGGCGAGGGGAAACTGGTACTGGTAGCTGAGGGAACTGGGGCTGAAGCAGGCTGGGGTCAAGGGGAGCAGGGTCGAGCGAGGATCCAGGGCTAACGAGACGAGGGATAGGAGACAGGAACCAGAGACAGAGCAGACAGGACTGCAGGAAACAGGAGATACAGAATCAGAACAGGATACAGACCAGAACACCAAAAGTTGGGGGAATATATGACTGATGCAGAGGCCACAGTCCTGGAGTGTGGATCCGGTACTATTTTAGTCTTTTGGACTATGAATACTAACTAGCTTAGCAATAGATTAATTAGTGTGTTGTATGGGGACTTCCTGCCATGAAAGACAATGTAATTTGACAGGTATAGTTTATACTTTTGTGATTAGCAGCATGGCTGTAGGGATCGCAATGTTGCAATTGTTGGTCGGTCGGTCTACCACTTTGGTCCAGACACCTTAAACCAGGCATGTCCAAACTATTCCATAAAGGACCATAATGTGACTGCAGGTTTTCAATGAGCACACCAGGTTTGACTCATTTATAATCAGCTGATCTCAGGCTTCAGACAGTTAAATGTGAGCATTTTTCGCAAATGACAGCTGTTAAAACACCCTTTAAACATTTCTTTTAGCCATACTTTTACTAAGATGACCCATAGTGTACACCTTGGACGCTCTTCTTAGGAATTTTATGTTTACTTTTATGGTGCGGCTGAAGCACTCTACAAATGAAATTATTATGGCTTTAGTCAGGCCTAAAAAGAGCAGTACCTGTTATTTCTCTAGTTTTTAGAGGCACTGGAGAGGGTGTTTGTATGTCTTTTAGATATGCTTTTTGTTTCTTGTAGTATGTGTGTTTTTATGGACCGATCTGGTCTGAAATAAAGATTGAATTGAATATACAAAAATAAATGTAAAACACATCATTTTTTAAATTTTAGTGCAGCTGATGAACATTTTTGTATATATCATACTCTATTAATTGTTCTCCTGGATCACAAAAAAGTGATTGCAGATGCCTTTTTGTTCCATAAATATATAAAATACACTCTGACAGCTTCATTAAGGATTAATTAACCTTCGTGTCGTCCTCCCGGGTCAAATTGACCCCGTCTGTTTGACTGTTCCTTCTTTCCCCCCTTCCTTCCTTCCTTCCTTCCGTCTGTCCTTCCTCCCTCCCTTCCTTCCTTCCTTCCTCCATTCCCCTTTCTTCCTTCCTTCTGTCCTTCCTTCCTTTCCTTTCCTCCCTCCCTCATTCTTTCCTCTCTCCCTCCTTCTCTCTTTCTTTCCTCCCCCCTACCTTCCTCCCTTCCTTCTTTCCCCTGTCCTTCCTTCCTCTTTTCTTTTCTCCCTCCCACCCTCCCTCTCTCCCTCCTACCTTCCTTCCTCCCTTCTTTCCTTTCTTCCCTCCTTTCCTTCCTCCTTCCTTCCACTCTCCCTCTCTCCTTTCCTTCCGTCTTCCTTCCTCCCTCCTTTCCTTCATTCTTCCTCCCTTCCTTCCTCCTTTCTTTCCTTATTCCTACCTTCCTTCCTTCCTCCCTCCTTTCCTTCCGTCTTCCTTCCTCCCTCCTTTCCTTCCTTCTTCCTCCCTTCCTTCCTTGACTCAAGGACAACAGT
The DNA here is from genome assembly GCF_963691925.1 of Scomber scombrus. Lineage (NCBI taxonomy): Eukaryota > Metazoa > Chordata > Actinopteri > Scombriformes > Scombridae > Scomber > Scomber scombrus. The sequence goes on from NC_084989.1 coordinate 22,250,018, forward strand.
AGGGTTAAACATTTATTAATGACTGATGGAGGGATTTTTTAATGTGAATTGGTGTAGAGACTAATTATGAGTCAGGATATAAACAGTATGTAAAGGGTTAATTGGTCGAATCGTGTGCTCTTGATTGGTTGGAAGTTGGAACAAAAACCTGCAGGCACACAGTGCTTTATGGTATAGTTCGGACATGCCTGCATTAAACTGAGGTATCTCTATGTTGTAGAAAGGCAGTTGGGGGGTTCACCGATATAGAAGCAAACAATCCTTCTGTTATTTTCATGTCATCTACAGTGCGATCATCTATCTAAAAAAACTGCTCTTATGTGAATCCCTCTAAGTCACTGTGGCAGTTGACGATGTTGTCGGACGAATATAGGACATCGTTACATTGGTTCAAAAGGGAAGAGCGGGACATAAAGAAGAACAGAAGTACATAGGATGACACCCAAGAGTGTTTCCCCTCCAAACACTACAGAAAAAAGGCTTTAGTGAATGATTCAGGACTGTCAGCAGATATTACATGGTGTGCTCAGTCTTTTCTTAATAAGCTCAGAGCTTAGCAGTATGGCCCAGTAGTAGACAGTAATGGTGCTGATTCTGATGTAAAGGGTTGTTTGTTGCTCAGCAGTGATTTTTCAGTGTGTGCAGGGGACAAAAAAAACGAGCATCATGCATTTTTCAAGACTTAAAGCTTCAAGAAAAAGCCATAGATTTCATGAAGGGGGGAATACGACTTTCTTCACGTCTTTTTAAAATCCTCAGCTGCTGGGTTGCAACAAAATGATGATGTCAATGCTTTTTCAGTCGTTGACAGTGTTCAGGTTTTTTTTTAGTCATTTGTTCCCCCGCTGATCATCAACACTTCCGCCCAGCAGCATTACCTCAGCAGCAATCTGAGAAGACAAGAGACTTTATTTCAGGAGCAGTCACTGTCTGCTAAGATGAACTGCGAACTGCTAAAGATAGAGGCTCTATTTTAGTAAGTGAAGATATTAAAGATACATATGAAACAGGCTGAGTAGAAGATGAATGATGAGCGCACTCATTCAGCTAGTGGCTGCTTATGAAACATCCAGAGGTTATCTTCAGTCATTGACCACCAGTGTAAATCTGGATGTTTCACTGACAAACGTTTGTTGGGTTTATGATTAGTGGGTCAAACCATAGACTGTATATAAGAAATGGACGTAACATGCGTGACGTCACCCATTGGTTTGTGGACTGCTGCTTGGAAGCCAATAGTATCGGATCTGAGCAGCGCCATCTTGAAAATGTCAGATGCATGCCGGGAAAAATAAAAACACTGATTCTACTTATATGGGCATCAGGAGGAGCATGAGGCGCCCTCCTGAACCTGTGAACCAATCAACCTGTCAATCACGACGTAGCCACGCCCTAATGCATACCCTGCTTTATCGTCAAATATAAAATCAGGGAGGCCAAAATGTCCCAAATGAACATCATACTGCATTGAAGAAAGCTTTAAACTAGCGATTGAGACCATAAACACATTTTGAAAACGTTTACTGAGGTTAGAAATCAAGTGAGAAGTTGGTGAATTCTCCATTGACTTGTATAGAGACGGAAGTCCTTTTGACACCAAAACGGTCGCCCCCTGGTGGCCTTTTGATAGAATGCAGTTTTAAGTTACTTCCACAAGACCGGAACTCCCCGCCTGAGTCAAACTAAAAAAGTAGACCAACATTTGAGAAACAAAGACACTATACAGTAACAGTCACAATAACACGCTGACTCATTACATAAATTCATTAAAAGTGCATGTTGAACAAAACACTAGAAAACGGGCTTCCTGTATCCTGACAGGAACTGCAAAATCCCCCACTGTGCAGCAAATATGGACCAAAGATAAGAAAATACTCTCAGTGGGGCCCCTTTTAAAAGATCCGGCTATATTGCGAACGGATGTTAATGTTATGTAAAACTCCAAGAGGGATGAATGACTCATTTGCTTTAACCGTGAACAGGATAATATTCAGAACAAGCCGCCTAATCCAGTATGACAGGAAATTAATTTATTCCTGAAAGCAGGTTGTAGTGGCCACGCAGCTATTGATTAGTTAATGTAGGAATATGTTGCTTGAATCACATTTAATTACCTCTCTTATTCATCACCTGTTTATTTGAGTGTTATTTGAAAAGGTGGAGATGCATAAAGGGGTTAAAAAGAAAATCTATTAGGCTGACTCTCACTTTGGATACGAGGAAGACTGATTGAGGAAAATACCAATGAAGATGAATGACAGTAGACTTTTCTTTAAATGCCATCGTGAAGGATAGGGGCAAGCAAATACCTTTTTTTATATGTCAACTGGCAGAGAGAGAGAGGTTAAAGCATCCATCTAAAGCATACAATGTTCAGAAAGTGTCAAGCACAGAAAACAAAACACCTCATAGCTTTTTCCAGAGCTTTCAAAACATATCTTAACCCCATTTTTTTTACATTTGAGTGCTATAAAAACACCATATATACATTTATTTTAGCCAGAATTGTCCTAATGTGGCCGTGAATATACAAAAAAATGGAAATAAAATGCTTTTTAAAAATATTTGTGTGCAGCTGATACACATTTTTACATCTGCAAATGTCCAAATTTGCCTTATTTATTACAAAATCTAAAAATCAGCTTTAAAACATGTTGTATTCATCAGAAAAAATGTTCCTCTGGACCATAAAATAGTGATTATGAATGTCTTTTTTTCTATCGATAAACACTTCTTGCTCTCTGACAGCTTCATTAAGGATTAATCAAACATTTATTATTAACTAACGGGGAATTTATGAGTCAGAATGTGAACAGTATGTAAAGGTTAAGGTCTTTTTCTGAGCAGTTTTAGGACTTCTCGTTGCACTTGGAAGCTTCATTTGTCATGCTAATACATTAAGTTTTGGGTCTTTACTTTACAAACTATTGACTAGCCTTTTTGAAGTGAACAAAGGGACTTAAACATGTATAAATTTCATCAGAGGCTGATAATTGTGAATTTAACATAGCAAATGATAGGTAAAAAATGCATCCAGCCAAAGGTAAAATGTAGAAGATTTGAGACTTCCTTATAATTCCTATTACATACTTCAGCTGAAATATAAATTATGTGTTGCTTAAGTGAAGGTATACTCTTAATAGACTGCAAAAGTGCAATACAATAAGGCTAGAGAAGTGTTTGATCCTCTTATTTAAGAGATGACTGAATGATCTATTTTTGGTATATTGTATGATTTATCTTTTACTTGCAGTGTACCTGCTGCAACAACAGAAGACAGGTATATCCACGTCAGCACAAGAGTGAGATAAATTAAGTCTACCTTTATCTTTAGCAGGATTTAGAGCAAGCACCTGAAAACTGATTTATTACCGCCATCTCATCGGTGTCAGATGAATGATGAATGTCTAGGTATCAAAACCACAACAAGATGCTTTATAGCCTTGTTTTTCTTTCTTTCTGTTCTGTTTTGACCTTATACACACTGAGCAGGAGTGTACTGTAATGTGCAAAGAACTGTGTGATTTAATTGTGCACACACAATCTCCCAAAGTGTCCGTGACTTTTCTTCATCTTGTGCATGTGCAAAGTTAGAGCCACTGCCGTCTCGTAGTGATGATTTCATGAGGCGATGCGTTGTGCTAATGGACGGATCGATAGCGTGACGTCAGTAAATGCATATTAATGGCGCTGTGGGCTGTGTGTGTGTCCAATTTAGCCTCGAGACAGTATCTCTAATGATGTGAGGAAGAGGGGATCATGGGTCAAGCTGAAGCCCGGTAATGAGTACAGTGTTCAGTCCAAATCGAGGAACATGCTCCCTTACCTCTGGCCTCTGAACCCAGGCTGCCATGATGTCCGAACCAAGGGGAATGCTAATTGGGCCTCAAATGTACTGTAAGGTGTCAAGGGGGAAACATGAGAAGTAGGATGGGTGTGAGAGTTGTAGATGTACAGGTAAAATTAAATGTGGAAGTAGAAATTGTTTATTCATGATTTTGATTCAGATTCAGAAGGATTTAGGGTTTACGCTTGTCGGGTGATAATAGTCAGGGGCTAACAATAATCCCAATAGAGGCCCTGATTTGAATTCTGTTGAAGGACTGTTAATACCTGAAGAAAAACATCAAATAAAGCCAGCCAAGCACAACTGGTACATTTCCCTGTTAACACTCTTGTGGTCCTTTTTGACTGTTTTTATATCAGAAATATGGATTTAATTCATTTAATTGCCTTAAAATCACATAGATGGTTCCATACTGCATTTTTCAAGAGTAATCTCTACTACTTTCATTTAATTGGGTGATTATTTGTGCGTAATGCTTTATTAAAAACAATCAAACCAGGTGTGATTATGTGCTGCCATTCAAATATTTGAAATGGTTGAAAAACAGTATCCTTACTAAATTTTGGCATATACCAATTAGTTATAACGGATTAACATATTGTAAAGTAATTCATAATTTCTGCTTTTTAACTCAAGAATTGGGTACAATTCAATTTAAATTAGGCCTGTGTAAAACCTGTGGTAATAAGTTGGAATGAAGTTAGCTAAAAAGGTCTTACACAGAATTGGGTGATAATTTATACCTTATGCTTTATAAACAATCAAACCCATCAAAATTGACCCAAGGGAGACAACAGTTGCATGAAACGGGCAATAACATGTTTTGGACTCCTCTAAAGTCAAGCCCACAAAGACACACTTCTATTCAAAACACTAAAAAACCCAAAAAACTGAACCATGAAACCAGCCGCCTCAGTCAGCTGACGGTGAAGCTAACCAACCAGGCTCCCGTCAGCAATGATTCAAAAACAACAATAAAAAATAAAATTATGAGTCAGTCAAAAGATCAAGATTTAGATATTCTGTTTATGTTACTTGACCCTAAACAGAGAATATAAATGAGCTGAGAGTTTCCACTCCACTGTCAAAGATACGAAGCAGAGACCGATCCTGACCAATTACAGAGTCAGTGATCACTGACTGGCAGAAGACGGAGATACAGAGAGGGGTTTATATGTGGTTGATAAGGGAGATAGAGAGAGATGTACTTCCTCCTTCACTGTGAGAAGTTATTTTCAGTGAATATTCAAATTTTACCAGCCACTCATTAGATTACCATTGTTTTTTTGGCTGGTGAATGAAGCAAATCTACAATATGCAACACAGTGCTTTTAGCTAAATGCTAACGTCAACACGCTACAATGATAATTTACCATAAATTAAAACACTATCCTACTAAATCTAGATTTACACATTACTTATTAAATTAAGACTGCTTGCACCACACAAACTAGTTCAAACATAGAGATTATTGTTGCTAAATATTTAACACCAGCTTCCGGTTGGAGCTGTTGCGTTAGCTAGCTGAATGAACCACGTTTAGACTGAAGAGTAAAAGAGGTCGATGTATGAATATGGTTGATATACCGTCTGACCTGTTGCTATTAATTTAATAGAAACACACAAAACTTCAAATTACAAAACTGCATGTTAACGCTTATTCTACTTGCTTTGAGAAAGAAGAATAATTTAGTAAATAATGACGGTTAGCTTAGCATAATCATTTTCCTCTCACTGTAAAATGCATGAATGCTACACATTAAAAACACACATATTAAGTTGATTTTACCTTTTGGTCCCAAAAACCTTGTGATGCTACACTACTACACTTTCTATTTACATTGCTTCTTGTTGAATAGTGCTACAGAGAATTCCTATTTCCTATTTACATTTTACTAAAGTAGGCTATTAAGGCATTTCTCAAGTACTTGCATAAGAGTACTTTATTAGTCCCACAGGGAAATTAAAAGTGTTACAGCAGTCACTTGACATAAACCAAAATACAAAATGAGGTAAAAGAAACTCTAACTGAAATCTATCTATCTATCTATCTATCTATCTATCTATCTATCTATCTATCTATCTATCTATCTATCTATCTATCTATCTATCTATCTATCTATCTATTTTTACTTAGTGTCAGGGGATCAGTCTATAGGATAACACCTCTGGCATTCATGCATATCTGCACAAAATTGCATGATACCCCTTCCAATAGTTGTTGAGATATTTATGTCTAGACCAAAGTGGTGAACCAACACATCAACAGTGTGATCCCTAGAGCCATATGTCGCTATCCTGGCTAAAAACTACACCTGAGCCTTAATGCCTCAGTTAGAAAGGTGGGATGAAAAGAAGACATCCTTACCACTTAACAAGGTATGCTGTGAACTGTTGTCAGCTCTCTTTATTCCCTAAGGGAGCAAAGACTGAGAGACAAATAGAGTCAGAGCACGTATGCACTATGTGACTGAGATTCCTGTAAATAAATCACCAGCTGCCTGGCCTTGATCAAACATCAGATATTCACCAGTCACGTGGTCCACTACCAGTATAATACATAATAAAGATTAGTTCAATAATGTGTCAGTGCAGGAAGTACTGTGAGCACTTTAACCCTCCTGTTTTCTTCCAGTCAAGGAAGGAAGGGAGGAAGAAGGAAAGAAAGGAGGGGGGAAGGAAGGAGGGAAGGAGAGAGGGAGGAAGGAAGAAGGAAGGGAAGGAGGGAAGAAGGAAGGAAGATGGAAGGAAAGGAGGAAGGAAGGAAGGAAGGGAGGAAGAAGGAAAGAAAGGAGGAAGGAGGGGAGGAAGAAGGAAGGAAAGGAGGGAGGAAGGAAGGAAGGAAGAAAGGAAGACGGGAGGAAAGGAGGGAGGAAGGAAGGGAGGAAGAAGGAAGGAAAGGAGGAAGGAAGGAAGGAGGGAGGGTGGGAGCGAGAAAGGAAGGGAGGAAGGAAGGAAAGAAGGACAGGGGAAGGGAGGAAGGTAGGGGGGAGGAAAGAAAGAGAAAGAGGGATGGAGGAAAGAAGGAAGGGCGGAAGGAAGGAAGAAAGGGAGATGGAGGAAGGAAAGAAGGAAGGGAGGGAAGAGAGAGGAAGGAAAGAAAGAGAGAAGGAGGGAGGGAGGAAGGACAGACAGAAGGAAGGAAGGGAGGAAAGAAGTAACAGTCAAAACAGACGGGGTCAATTTGACCCGGGAGGACGACACAAAGGTTAAGCATGTAGGGAAGTCAGGGGTAGAGGATGGATATGGGGTAAATTGTGCAGGAGACTGGAGTTTGTGTTCTATTGGACGGGCATTTATTGTTTACTCAAAGTCAAAGATTGATTGCACGCTAAGAGAAGGTATATCTGAAATGTATTTTTCACACTGTTCAATCTGCTTCCTCCCCGCTGGGCCTGTGTTGGACAACTTTGAAATAAAAAGAAAATAACTTTTAAAATCATAACGAAAAACTTTGCTTTATGAAAAAGTGATTTAGTTGCCTTACACTGGGGTCAGCTCTATGTTCCCACAGCTCTATGTTCCCACATTACTTAGACTAAATTAGGCCCTATGCTCCCACAAGGTTAGGATTATATTTTACAACTATTTTACAAAAAGACGGCCCAATCAAGACAGCGTTGTGCCCGCCCCAAGTGCTTAATTTGTAAATTATTGCTCATGAGGGACATTCACTCGTAGCCTTACAGAGGTACCAGGACAACCCACATGTCTGTGGCTGTGGGAACATAGGACCTACATTTTAATAATCTCTTAGAAATGTGGGAACATAGAGCCTTGGGAACATAGGGCTGTGGGAACATAGAGCTGTGGGAACATAGGGCTGTGGGAACATAGAGCTGTGGGAACATAGGGCTGTGGGAACATAGAGCTGTGGGAACATAGGGCTGTGGGAACATAGCGCTGTGGGAACATAGGGCTGTGGGAACATAGGGCTGTGGGAACATAGGGCTGTGGGAACATAGGTGCTGTGGGAACATAGGTGCTGTGGGAACATAGGGCTGTGGGAACATAGCGCTGTGGGAACATAGGTGCTGTGGGAACATAGGTGCTGTGGGAACATAGGGCTGTGGGAACATAGCGCTGTGGGAACATAGGGCTGTGGGAACATAGAGCTGTGGGAACATAGGATTGTGGGAACAGAGCTGTGGGAACATAGGTGCTGTGGGAACATAGGGCTGTGGGAACATAGAGCTGTGGGAACATAGGTGCTGTGGGAACATAGAGCTGTGGGAACATAGGGCTGTGGGAACATAGGTGCTATGGGAACATAGAGCTGTGGGAACATACGGCTGTTGGAACATAGGGCTGTGGGAACATACAGCTGTGGGAACATAGAGCTGTGGGAACATAGTGCTGTGGGAACATAGAGCTGTGGTAACATAGGTGCTGTGGGAACATAGGGCTGTGGGAACATAGAGCTGTGGGAACATAGAGCTGTGGGAACATAGAGTTGTGGGAACATAGGTGCTGTGGGAACATAGGGCCATGGGAACATAGGTGCTGTGGGAACATAGAGTTGTGGGAACATAGGTGCTGTGGGAACATAGGGCCATGGGAACATAGGTGCTGTGGGAACATAGAGCTATGGGAACATAGAGCTGTGGGAACATACGGCTGTTGGAACATAGGGCTGTGGGAACATACAGCTGTGGGAACATAGAGCTGTGGGAACATAGTGCTGTGGGAACATAGAGCTGTGGTAACATAGGTGCTGTGGGAACATAGGGCTGTGGGAACATAGAGCTGTGGGAACATAGAGCTGTGGGAACATAGAGTTGTGGGAACATAGGTGCTGTGGGAACATAGGGCCATGGGAACATAGGTGCTGTGGGAACATAGAGCTGTGGGAACATAGGGCTGTGGGAACATAGGGCTGTGGGAACATAGAGCTGTGGGAATATAGGGCTGTGGGAACATAGAGCTGTGGGAACAGACACGCTCCCCTTACATTAACCATTGTTTATTTTCCTTGACCCAGATGTTTCCATAACCTTAACAATACCAGTAGTTGCTGTATACAAATATTGTAAGAAGAAATAACACTTTGTCATTGAGCGTCCATCAGGAAACACAGTAATGTCAGTTTCACACAGTATCTATTGGTCTACCAGATCCAGGCTGTGGTGTATTGAATTGGGTCTTATGTTGTGTATTATTGCCATATAATTCCTTAAAATTAGCCTATATGAGGAAGAATGTGTCTTTTAAAAGATACATACTCTTAAAGAGTGGCTAAAATGATCAAGAGCAGAGATCACTGTCTAAAAGCTTTTCTTTCAACATGACATGAATCAGACTCTTGTAATTTATGGCATGAATATGCATAAATTTAGAGAGACTGAATATTGGCACAAAATGCTGGTGATTAGCATTGTAATTGGCCTTAAAAATCCACATGGGTCCAATCCAAGGTTTGTCTTGGACTTGTCTATTCAGTTGGGCTGCACTGCTCAAAACTTCCCACTAAACACATCTGACTGTGTTTATAATGTTCCCTCTGCCTCCTCCCCCATTAAGAGGTCTGTGAGACGCCTGGCTTTCAAAGAATTACAAGTTTTCACCAGTGTAAAAACGGCGATAGCTTTGTGTAACGGCTGAACTTTTGCACTTTTTCTGCAGTCAGTCAAGCAGGGCCCAGGGGGCTGCGCTGATGAAAGGGCTTCATGTGGATTCCCCCTCCAGAAAGCTGTCACTCACACGGCCCCCAGAGAAGCAGAGGGGATCCTGGGTTGACGTTTAGGTTGTGGAGTAGGAGGTGAACATGTAGGGGAAACAGTCTGAGAATGTAAGGCTGCAGTTTGACAAGAGGGAAGTTTGATATTAACGAAACAGAAACAATGTGGAGGAATGGCACCATATCGTATTATATCTTATTGTATTGTATTGTATTGTATAGTATTGTACTAAATCATACTGTATCATATCGTACTATTTCATACTGTATCGTATTGTACTATATTATACCATATCGTATTGTATCGTATAGTACTATATCGTACTGTATTGTATCGTATCGTACTATATCATATCGTATTGTATCGTATCATGCTATATCATACCATACCGTATCATACTGTATCGTATCATATCATATTGTATCATATTGTATTATGCTGTATTGTATCGTATAGTACTATATCATACTGTATTGTATCGTACTATATCATACAGTATCGTATCATATCGTATAGTACTATATCATACAGTATCGTATCATATCGTATAGTACTATATCATACAGTATCGTATCATATCGTATAGTACTATATCATACAGTATCGTATCATATCGTATAGTACTATATCATACTGTATCGTATCATATCGTATAGTACTATATCATACTGTATCGTATCATATCGTATAGTACTATATCATACTGTATTGTATCGTACTATATTATACCGTATTGTATCGTACTATATCATACCGTATTGTATCATACTATATCATACAGTATTGTATTGTATCGTACTATATCATACCTTATTGTAACGTACTATATCATATCATATCGTATTATACCATATCATACGGTATCATACTGTATCGTATCGTATCGTATCGTACTATATCATACTGTATTGTATCGTACTATATTATACCGTATTGTATCATACTATATCATACAGTATTGTATTGTATCGTACTATATCATACAGTATTGTATTGTATCGTACTATATCATACCTTATTGTAACGTACTATATCATACCTTATTGTAACGTACTATATCATACAGTATTGTATTGTATCGTACTATATCATACCGTATTGTATCATACCGTATTGTATCGTATCCCATCATATCGTATAGTACTATATATACCATATTGTTTCGTATCGTGCTATATCATACCGTATCGTATCATATGTGCAACTCTGTCATTTATATTGTATTATTGTTGTGCAAATGTGCAACTTTACTTTTACTTTCTTTGTTCTTTTTTAACTATGGCGGCAGTCTCAGCACTCAGAGTCCAAGACAGATTTCCCTTCAGGGACAATAAAGTATCTATCTATCTATCTATCTATCTATCTATCTATCTATCTATCTATCTATCTATCTATCTATCTATCTATCTATCTATCTATCTATCTATCTATCTATCTATCTATCGTATCGTACTATATCATACTGTTTCGTATCATATTGTTTCTCATATCTGAGGTAACTTACTGCAGATAATTTAGAGGCAGATTTGGACTAAGATACTGTAAAGTTATAAAAGTGTGCAAGAACTGTGTTGTCCGTGGTTCAGAGGTTTTGCTTCAGGTGATGTGTATTGTTTTATGTTTTCCACGTTGAATTCAGGAGTAAATACTGTATCCTTCTAAGATGTTTGGAAGTAAAATGCCCAAATATAAAGACATTCAATTTCACCACACAGTAGCTATGTGTTATAGCCTTCAAACCAAATGTTTTGATGTTGGCACGAAGAGGAAATAAACTGCTGAATTGGATATTTTCTTACTCCTGTTAAACGTCCCTTTTCACAATATCTATGTTAATTATATTTTTATGTACATTTCACATCTTACCTTCTTTACTTGTTTTTCATGCATTGTTTTCTAGTGCCAATGTGTCTTGGTTCTCTGTGATTTATTTGTGCATTAGTTACAGTGTGTGTGTGTGCCTGTCTGTGTCTTTCTTTATGTCTGTGTACTTTTATGAATCACTGCACATTACTCAACCTCTGCTTTCCTCTCCGGTGGCTTATTTATCAGCCCCTCCCTGAAACTTGCCATCGCAGCCAGTATAAGACAACATAGCTGAGACTGAAGCCATTTGAGTGAAATATATCCGGCGTGATCTTTGGGTGCCCAGGAAGGCCCCGCCCATTCGCAGCGCATCCTCCTGGGACCGGTTGCCTGGCAACACTGGCTGATTGGGTTAGCAGGGTTAAGAAAGGGTCTGGCACGGGCCGGAGGAATCGGATCACTCCCATTGATCATCTTCACTGTGCGCTCCTCTGAGAGCCTAGGCCGCGGCCACAAAATCAAAGCCCTGCCATCATGTCTGAGAGGGGGTTATTACGCACACGAGGGAGCAGAGAGAGACATGGCAGGCTTTGTGTGGTTGCTCGGTCTGACATCCCATACCGCACATCACAGTATGATGCTGCAACTACTCACAGTTGCAAGTGATGTGATTGTAATTGAAGCCCTGTAAAGAGATTTCAGGGACTAGAGAGGGCAGGTCTGGACAGCGGGGGTGTGCAGACAAGCCGTCAATGTCTAGAAAAGGTCCTGCTCTTTGGTGGCTTATTATCAGATATTATGAGATATGGGGGGATCTATTTAAGGTCATTAGCTTTAATTTGGATTGACACACAAGTATAAAAAGGTGCCACTTGTGGAGAAAGAGAACAGGGTGGAGGGCTATCGGGTAGGTGGTGGTATTCCAAATGCCACCCACTGTAACGGCAGTGTGGGGGGTCTCAACAGGAGGCAGACTCATCGGACTGACAGGGACTCACAACGCAAGTAAGATAGTGTGTTTGCAACACTTTCTTTTCATTATATTATAGTGTTCATAGCATTAGTCCACTTTGGATAATAACATGTAATTTATATTTATAACATCCTGCTGCTGCTGCTCTTGGATGAAAACCAATTAGCTTTAGTGGGCTCTGAAGCTAATGCTTTTTAACCTAATAACTTCATTGCCATTTAGTAACCACGCCATTATTCAATCGGATATCGCTGCTCTTTTATTCTTTTCATTCGACACTGAGGCACAGTAGCAGTTTGCAAGTTATAAAGAACAGTAGTGTTGTTCAAATAAAGACTTGTCCTTGCAGGAAAAGTACAGGTGTTATTGATTACCCTGACAACTGTTCACTAGTGTGTAGGATTTAATGGCATCTTTAGTGAGGTTGCAGATTATAACTCCTCCTCCCCTTCCAAGTGTGCAGGAGAATCTATGGATCCAGCTAAACTCACAAAATAAGTAAAAGGCCCTTTCTGGAGCCAATATTTAGTTTGTCCATTCTAGGCTACTGTAGAAACATGGTGGTACCACATAGAGCCTCTGTGGAAGACAACCCACTCTTTATGTAAATATAAAGTGCTCTTTCTAAGGCAGAGGTGTCCAAACTTATCCATAAAGGGCCATGTGGCTGCAGGTTTTCATTGAACACACCTGGCTTTGAATCAGTTAATCAATTGATCTCAGTTGATTGGTCAAATCTTGATTGGTTTGAACCAAAACCTGCAGGCACACAGTGCTTTATGGACTTGTTTGGAGATGCCTGATCTATTTTCTAGGTGATTATACACTAATTCAAACATACTTCAAATGATATTCCATTTCTGCCAAGTCAGTTTTGCTAGATGCCACTAAATTCTCCATACTGGTCCTTTAAGTCCCAGCATTCACAGTACTGGGAACCTTGAACTGGCTCACCTAAACAGTATGTAACACAGTTGGTATTAATTGCACCTGTACTTTTCCTGTTATGATTTATCAGAATTTGAGACATTTTATATTTGCTGGTTAAATAACACACAACAAGTCATGTTGAACATTTCCAAGGCCAAACATTTCTTTCCATTGAGTCTTTTACAAGGACATCAGATAGAAAGTTAGCAACTAAAGCCATTCTGAACAGGTTACCATGGATACCAAAGAAATTAAAAAGAGCTGTGTCACGTTAAGTCAGTAGAAAATGAAGCAGACTGTCTGGTGACTTATCTCTTTAGCAGTAAAAGCTAAACTGTTGAGTCGGATTTCATATTGAATGTTGAAGCTTCATATTCTGTTAAACTTGTTTTAGCGTCATTTGCATCCAGGTGTTATTCTGGACCACAGGAGTTACAATGGAGCCTCTACCTGCAGGTGACACACCTACACCTGCCCACTGGTGCAAAAATATAAGACATCTTGAATCAAACCCTTCTCAGATTAGCAGATGATGTATTTCTTACTATTACAGGGTTTTTTTTGTATGTAAATAACAATTGAATGCAACAATTTTATCATTATAGATTAATGTGCCCCTTTATTTAAATTATAATGTCAGAAAAATTGTAAATGAAAATGCTCCAGTTGACATATTTGTCAGGCAAATCAAAAAATGTGAACCTACATCTGAATTAGTTGATTATGACACGACAGAGACTAGCAAATATTCATATTTAACAAGCCGGAAACAGTGAATTTGTCATAGTTTTGCCTAAAATTGATCATTACTTGATTATCAAACTAGTTGCTGCTTAATCTTCTGTTGATTGTAACTGATTCATTGATTTATGCATGAGGGCCTTTTCCATTGCAGACATCTGAGAGTGCAGCTTCCTCTTTTGAACCGTCAAAATCTAAAATTAATGAATTGACTTTAAACTTTATATTCACAAAGAAAATGATGCTTATAGTGGCAGAATTAAATTGCCTTCAGCCTGTTTAGTGTTGTGGGTTATATGAGCTCTGAGGGTTTTGGCTCCAGTTGCACCACCTGAGCTTTGCATGTAAGAAGATACGTGTGCATTTATTCACTCCCTCATCTCTGAGCATGCTTATTCCAAAACTGAACCCTTTCAACTCATTTTGCTTCACGCCTCGACATTGTTGTTTTTGGCATGAGGTGAAATGTACCAGTGTCAAGACCGGCCAACTGTTCCTCCAATACTTCAGTCCTTTGGTTGGTTGGTGGTGGTGACTTGCTGAAGTCCCGGAGAGGTGTAAAGTGCAGCGAGGCATGGTGTGGCGGCGGCTGGGTGATCCCCTCCCACGCCTCTTTTACTCATGCTGTCCCAAAGGGAGGTAGACACCCGGCCAACTGGTGTCACTGTTCCTCCGCCAAGAGCCACTGAGTCACCGTGAAAATGGGGGCAAGACAAGAGACTCCTTTTGGTTTCTTTTCCACCAGTTTTATCTGTTGTTTCTGTCATTCGCTAATTCATTTTTGACCACACACTGATTTTCCTTTTTTATTCCTTTCATCATCCCTTTTCATACATAACACTATCGAAGGAATGCAATGATTTAGGGTTTTCCTTTTTCTAGTTTTCATCCTCTTAAATGACGTATATATATATATGGTGATACTGGTTTCAAAGATTAGACGAAATTTTTTTTGTTGTTTACAAAAATTTATTCATACAAATCTTACAACACTTTTTTTTTTTAAACATTTATTGACTTGACCCTTGCAGATCGCCATTTGAAGTAGTAATCTAATATTCACTTTCTACACAGTAAATATATATATATATATATATCTTTGAAGATTATTTCATTTTTAGTAAGGCTATTGGCGCTTTCATTATCATACATATAATGTTTCATGGAGAGCGGGAAACTGATCCTTCCCTTCTATTTTCACAAAAGAAGAAAAAAAGTCTACGTCTAAGTGATCTAAAAACAAAGTGCAAAAGAAAGCAGTGCAAGTAAAGATTGCTTGACGTCTAAGCTGGATGGCACTATAAAGATCCTACCAAACGTTAACACAAAAACAACAACCCAAAAAAGAAAAAAGAAAAGGGTGAAATGTAAGCTGATGATGTGCAGCATTGTAGGGCCACTAAATAGCCATCTGTGATTCATGGCGATTTTTAAAGTCGATGCAAGGCACCACAGCCGAAAACTGCTTCCTGCGTCACAAATCCTAGAGGAGAATGCAAAATTAAAAGAAAGATTTATACAGTAAACATGACTTATCAGCCAGGCACAGATCGAAGAACTGTTGGAAAACTAAAGCTCAACTCGCTCTTTTTAAACTTTAATTTTTTTTTTTAACTTTTTTGCTTTTTTGCAGAATTTTAACTCCTCCCTTCTTCCTTCAGGAAAATTAGGAGGAAGTGTGCAGACAGGTGGAACCAAAACATCAACTACTTTTTTAAATGTGATTTGTTTAAGTTCGTTAAAGCCTGATCCTCTCAACATTTGCAGTCTTTCTCAATCAATCGTCCCACCCTCTCTTCCCTCATTTGCTTCTTCTAACTTTATTTTCCTCATCCTCTTTCCTCTTTAAAATTCAATTGTGTCACTTAAATCGTGTCAATTATGGCAGCCTTCGTGCCAAACTTGCAAATAAAGATAATAGAAAATGACCACTTGAATTGTCCAATCACATCATGGGTTTGTTTGTTTTTTTCTTCTTCTTCATCATACACAACTTTAACAATAGGTTACAAAACAGAGCCTAAAAGATAAAGCATGACATTAGACTTAGAGGTTCGTTTGCCAGCAGTAAAGAAGTACATTCAGAGAATTCTTCAATGGAGGACAAAAGTTCAACATACAGCTTCGTGTAGAAATGTCAGCGAGGAGAACAGAACACAAAACAACATCCAAGAAAAAATGACAGGTATGTATGTTTGCAGTAGTCAGAAAGCAAGCAAAACCAATCCGGTTTGGAGTCGTCTGCACAGATGCGGTGGCTAGTGCAATTACTTTAATCATGCAGTCTACTTGTAGTTTTTTACATTGGTTCACATGACAGAAAAGGGAAGCACAATAGACCCAGAAGGTTCAAACATAAAAGTTCAAACTGCCTCATATGTCTCTCACAAAGCACAAAGTCGGATGGATACGTAACCATGTAACAAGTATCATTTCTTCTATTGTTTTTTTTTTTTACTGTTTCTGTTTCTTTTTTTTTAATCATTTTAAATAATTTGCTTAATCTGATGGTGCTTTTAAATGTTTGGTGATACTTATTATATGGGCAGAGAGACACGAGAAAACCTTCAGCAGAGTAAGAGGTTTCCTATGACTTTTCCAAACACATAGAAACCAGTTGATAGAAACACAAGATTGGCACTTTTACATGAGTCAAAAGGTGTAAGCTCACTCTGTAAACACTGCGGAAGAAAAAGGACAAGAAAAACCTCAAAAGTACTCTGGTCCTCATCTCAGATTTGGGATTATTAATCTTAATTTTTAAAGAATTGATGACTTATATTTTGAATGTTTTAAAGCCGACTGGGCTCACATCTGGTCTAACCCAGATCTACTGAATTCATTATTATCATCCTTGCATCCATGAAGAGGATGCTGATGATGCTTTTGTGTGTGTGTGTCAATCATCAATGATATGTAGATAACATATCGGGCTAAAGTCTCTCCACGTTAAGACTGTATGCACTCGGCTGCACGGGTGGGATTTAAAGGTTAAAAAAAATCTGTGAGAGTCTTGAGAGACAGGAGCACAAATGAGGTGGAAGAAGATCGGGTTTGAGTGTTTGGAGCAAGATCACAAGGTTCAGAGTTAAAAGGTGAGAGGAAAAGGGAGGGACACGAGAGGCCCCCCAAAAGGACACGGCCTCAGGAAAGAGTCTGAAACTCACCAGAAATTCGGGAGAGAACTGTTTCAGCCAATCTCCCAAAAAAGCCTCAAACTCATCCCCGTCCGGGAGGGCATCAAAGTCTATGTCTTGTAGGATATGGTGCAAACCTATGTCTTCAAGGCTGTTGTGGATAGAGACAACTAAACTCTTAATGTCGCTTTACAAAAAGCAGCATTCAATACATTGATTGTCTTTTAAACTATTTATTTTCTTCACAATCATATCTCATCATTAAACGTTTAAAAGACAGGGCTGTTGGAGCATATCGTCATGGTAACAATTGTCTCCCCTCAATAAATAGGTCTAAAAAAAATAAATCAATGAATACATAAATAGAGGCTATTTTTTTTCTCATAATGAACAAAAATTGGTCCACAAAGTAGATATTGTGTGTCCTCAAGTGCTTTAAGTACAAAATAAAAAACAATATTATTATCAAAATATTCATTTTAATGGCTTACTTCATACATAAATACATGTTTAAGAACACAAAAAGCGATCCACTGATTGTTCAGATCTCAAAATGACTTCATCTGGGGCTGCACACACTTAAGTTTTTTTGTTTTGTTTTTCAGGAGGGGAGGGAGGATGCTACAAATATGCCAGCCGGCGTCCTTTGTTTCTAATTCTCTGTCTATACCTTTTCCCAAGGACCGCTGCCAGGTATTTCTTGACCGCCATTTGCTTTCGGTAGCGGCTGTAGCTGTCTGTGAAGATCCCATCTGAGTGTCGCTTGGACAGAGGCTCTGAGCTGTCATCCAACGTTTTCCCCCCGCTGTGGGAAAAAGGAACAAAGGGCAAGGTTTCACTACCGTCACATGAAAACAGGCATATTTACCTCTGCATGTACAGCCTGTGTGTGGTGAAGAGTGCGGAGATTCAAGGGCTGGTAAGGAATCTGTGTGTGGCACCATCTCATAAAGGAGAAAATAATTAGATAATCAGATTCCCCATTTTGTTCAGAACAATGCAGCCTGGAGTGCTTTTGCAGGGACCCAATCTGTGTCCTCCATTTAGAGCATTTTAAGTATCAATAATTAGATTTCCCCCTTTCAAGTTTATTCCAGGAAGAAGCCTGTCATTTTTTGCAGAAATGATCCAACAAAAAGCTTCATTTTAAAACATTCTCTTTGTTTAACTTTTAGCTCATGATGGACTATAAGTGCCAAATTGTCCTGGGATGAGCAGCCCATTTGGCATATATGTCTGACCTGCAGTGAGATGTGATAGGTCTGCTCATAAGTCTGGAGTAATTGCATGCTCGCCTTCCACCAGGAGCCACTGGGGCTCGATTCCTATAAATTATTCATATGGAAATAAATTTAAGCCTGCTCGGGTCAATTCTCCCCTCTGCGCCTTAATGACACAGCAGAGGGCTTCGAAAATGACACTTCTCCAAATCAGTTAAGTGCCCCTTTTGTGCCCTGATGATATCATAGGATAAAGGCTGAATCAGACGGTGCCAGATTTAAGTGCATGCTGGGAGATAATGGGACCACAGACATAAACAGTACGTATAACAGCGTGAGTTATGAGCATCAAAAGGATCAGTAAAAAAAAAAAAAAAAAAAAGAAACAATAGAAAAGAAACAAAAACGCACATAAGACATAAATAAAACATTAGATATAAAAAGAAGAGACGACAACCAAGAAGATGTTCTTACCCTACACGTTTTGCCATCAGAGAATGAAGATATTTCCTTGCTGATAACTGACCCAGCGCTTTCCTGTAGGCTTTATTAAACATGCCGTCTGCATGCCTTTCCGTTCTGGGATGATAGATAGCCACACAGTAAAGTCACCACACACCCAGCGCAAGAGGCAACAGTTTCAAGTACTAGCTACACTGCAAAAAAAAAAAGAAGCTAAATCTCCATAAATCAATTATGAGTCTAATATTGAGGCCTGGAGCTCGATTTGTGCTTTAAAAAAAGGCGAAAAAGCTCCAAATTTGTGGATTATTTTGCTTGTTTCGAATTTATTTGAGGCATTTTCTTAAAGTAATTTGCACTAATATTCAGTTTTTCCCAATTTTCTACATAAATAATCCGTTTTGGCATGATATGTTGCTTATTAAAGGACAAATACAGCGTTAAAGACTTTGCGTCATTACGCAGCAGGATTTCTCGCCATTTAGAGAAGCTCATCCATGTGTGACATTTTTTTTAAAGAAAGCTGAACTTGACCCAACTAATTTAAAACAGACTATAAATTAACACACACACATACACAAAAAAACACCAAAACAGTCATCATGTTGGAAGTTACTGAAACAATTTCGACGATACATTACATTGATTAACACAAAAAGGCACGCGCACACATATAAACAGAAATAGGACTACAGCAATGAGATGTTCAACATGAAAGTCACCAACGTTGAGAAGAAAAAGAAGAAGAAGAAAGAAATAAAAGGAAAAGTTGGTGTTGATAGTCACCTTTTCTCTGGTGGATAGTACAAACTATAGACGTCGTCAGCGACAGACGCAGGGCTTCTCACATCCATTTGGTCTCTGTCATAATCCAGGGATGGTAAGGAGTTTCCATCCTCATCGTAAACCTCACTGTCAAGTCTGAAAGAATTAAAACACGCTTTTTTTCCCACAATCTATTTTTACAGTCTTCAACCTCTGCGACTGACGAGTGAAATATAATTTGCATATTCAGAAAAGAAGCCAGTTAATTATGATCACACAGCTTTAAGACTCAAATAAAATCTAGGAATCAATATATTATAATGTTATTTATGCCACAATTTAATTTCATAGCATTTATTTAATTTCACTTAGCCAAAAACTGCAATTTCCTCTTCAAATCCGACTTTTTCACGCCTTATCTATCGACCAAAATGTTCTCAATTAATTATCTAATCAGAGAAATTGGTCGGTTAATGCTTGCAGGGGATTGAGACACTGTACTTCACTGCCTCTGTTGCCCAAATTACATTACCTCCGCTCCCTGGTGAATGTTTCTCCCGCAATTATTTCTGTGTAAGCAGCCGTATGGATCTGCTGTCAGATGATGTTATCCAGTAATCCAATAGGCTATTATACCCACAGACATAACTAACTGTGAAGCAGATACGCTCCTTAGCCTTTTGTCCTGCTGCTGAGTGCAATAAAGCCAAGATCTTGCCAAAAAAAAAAGAAATAAAAGAGAGAAATCAACATGTGGAAAGTGACATTTAAACGATAAATAAGAGTGTACATACCTAACACTTGGAAAGCTAAGCCCCACAGGTGAGCAGTAGACGCTGTAATGCATTATGATTCCATAGATGAGTAAGGCTAAAGTCGCTTTACTAGACATTGTCCTGCTGTAAAAGAAACAAAAATAACGCCATTAAGTGTGTGAACAGGTGGATTCAAAGCCAAATCACTCACATCAGTCATTCTTTGATGCATTATTGGACTAGATTATATTGGGGTTTTTTTTTACTTTCACATCACACCTGTGAGTTTTTAAAGAGAAATAAAGCAGCCACACCTGACTTTACCCAAACGCTTTTACCCACTTTTAAGCTGCGTAAAACCCCCCCGAAAAAGTGTCTCCTCTTACCAGTTGCGAGATGCTGGACGCGATCCGCTGAAGACCTCAACTGGGAGAGTGAGATAGGAGGTCTATCTCAGTCTCTCTCTCACACACACACTCTCTCTCTCTCTTTCCTTCCTTTCCTTTCTTCTTCTTCTATTCCCCCTTAGTGAAGCGCCTCTTCGGGTCTCCTTGTGCGTCTTCTGGGTGTGCAGCCCTCCGTGCAGCTCAGTTTTCGGGGATTTCTACGTGCACTCGGTCATGGGAGGAAAGGAGAGCTCCAAACATTTGTCTGCGGAGAACTTTCCTGCGTCCTGTGAACTTAACTCCCCTTGGTTTTTTATTCATGAATCCGAAAAGGCATGCCTTTTTCACTTGTCATAAGGGGTGGGTGGGTAGGAGGGGAGAGGATGGGGAGGCTGAGGTGGGCGGCTGCGTCATCGCCCATCGTCCCATTGGAGTGCATCCTTCTTCCGCGTCAATGAAAGACCCTAAGTCATAAAAAAAAAGAAAAGAAAAAAAAAAGGAAGAATGGATCGTGAGTTCAAACATTACCATTAATTAAACCGCGAATTAATGTCAACATTTGACGTCACGCCATAAAAGAGGATCACGTGGCAGGGCCTTTGAAGCCTGGGAGGATGAAGAAAGGAGCTGTCCGGTGCTGAAATCTGACAGAAAGTCCAGAAATAGTTCCTCTAACTTAGGAACAAAAGAGATATCTGTGATGCAGCTGAGTTACTTTACCAGTATGTTTTTAGTTATTTTAGTTTCACAGCTTTATTTAGGTCAAAGGTCAGACCAGATACTTCTAGTCTTATAGTTAAAGGAGAGTCTTTTTAACTAATTAACTGTCTTTACTGTCCCTCTTTCAGGGGGTTAAAGTTCTAAGTCTTAAACGCCTAATCTAACTCATTATTGAATCTGATCAGATCAGTGATTGTAGATATAATCTAACACAGTTTAAAACATTACACAGGCTCTTTCTCTGGTCGTGTAATTAACAGTAAAAGCATCTTTCAGTGTTTCTCAAGGCTTTTAGGAAGCATTGGAAACCCGATCCTCTCTCTAATAGCCATCCTCAGAGTTACAAGCTCCTCGTCTTTGTCCTGTAATTATGTAAGGACGTGTCTGATTTGTTCAAAGTGATAATTGCTATTAAAAAAAAAGTTCTGATCTTATGAGAGTGGAAAATGGACTTAGTGCCTATGTTTGAAATGGCAAACGTGACATTCAGAGAGATTGAGACTCTGTAATGACGACAGAGGAGGTATTTTTGGTAAGATCTGAAACTATTTTTGGGGTACGGACTCATCGGTTGTGTCTTATGTAAATCTTCTTTTAAACATGTATATATTCTTTCATTTTGTACTTTTTTTTAAAGGAAAGAACTGCTTTATATTTCATTTAACTTACAGACTGGGGTTATTGTGGATATTATCTCAGATGTGCTGTATTCATTTGTGTTCTCAAAAGATAACAAACATATACTATAAATTAAAAAACTAGAACTAGAAGTCCTGCATTCAAGATCTTATAAGCAAGAATCAACAGTAAAAAAGTACTTCTTGTGCAAAAGGCCTTGTCAGTGATGTTCATACTGATGTATTGATTAGTGATAAAGATTTCACTGTCGTAGTCAAACTACTTTCTAAACTGGGTTTGGCACAACTTAGATCCAAATGGTTGTGAGATGATTAATGAGTCAGAAAAAGTAATAAAAAGCTAAGTTCTGCCACATAATTTTCATATTAAGTCATCATACTTTTCTCTAGTCTTTGCTTTTCTGTGAGATTTTTCATGATTTTGAAGTATTTGGGCGTCAAACTAATACAATTAAACCATCTGAAGGAAGGAAGGAAGGAAGGAAGGAAGGAAGGATGAAGGAAAGGAGGGAGGGGGGAGGAAGGGTGGAAGGAAGGAAGGATGGAGGAAAGAAGGAAGGAAGGAAGGTACGAGGGAGGGAGAAAGGAAAAGAGGAAGGGACAAAGGAAGGAAAAAAGGACAGAGGAAAGAAGGAAGGGACGAAGGAAGGGAAGGAAGGAAGGAAATAAGGAGGGAGGGAGGAAGGACAGAGGAAAGAAGGAAGGGAGGAAGGAAGAGGGGAGGAAAGAAAGAGAGAAGGAGGAAGGGAGGAAGGAAAGGAGGAAGGGAGGAAGGAAGGAAAGAAGGACAGAGCAAAGAAGGAAGGGAGGAAGGAAAGGAAGGAAGGAGGGAGGGAAAGAAGAAGGAGGGAGGGAGGAAGGAAGAAGGAGGGAGGGAGGAAGGAAGGACAAAAGGAAGGAGGGAGGAAGGACAGACCGAAGGAAGGAAGGAAGGGAGGAAAGAAGGAACAGTCAAATCAGACGGGGTCAATTTGACCCGGGAGGACGACACAAAGGTTAAAGGCCAAAAAGGTTAGCTGGTTTTTGTCTTTGCTTTGTGTTTTATAAGCTTATCATGAGTTCTTTGTTCATGTAGAATCATAATCTGATCTAATAATGAATGTAAAGGAATAAAAAGTACAATAATTCCCTCTGAAATGTAATGAAATTGAAGTATAAAGTAGCATAAAATGGAAATACTGGAGTACAAATGCCTCATAATTCTACTTTATCATGAAACCTATTTAGTTACTTTTCTATAAAACTAAATCTAATTCAAACTATTGTTAACTTTAGATCTCCTGCATCACTTTTTCTCTCCTCTGCAGGCCCATTGTTCATTAACAGTCAGCTCCTTCAACGCAGGTTTAAGCAGCATGTGTTGAATCTTGAGTGGGTGATTCAGACCGGTCGATCTTCTCCTGGTTCTGACGTCATGTGACGATTTTCGTGGCGTAAAGCAAAAAGACACTTTACTTTGAATTCTTCACACGGTGAGGAGAATAAATTAAAAAAATAAATCCCTGAACATGCCGGCTGATGCATCGAGCCTCCTTTTTGCTCTGAGAGAGCACTGCACCCAAGTGGCTATAAGAAGAAAGTGCTACGTAGTAAAACTGGGGTCTCAAAGTCTTAAAATTGATAAAAAAATCTTATTAAATATGTCAAATAAAAACATCTGAGAAGATTGTGTGTTTAGGCATCACTGTAAAGAGAATTATATGATTACCTGAACTTAAAATAGGGTAGAAAATAGAGTTAAATCATCATTTTACAGACTTTAACTGGGTTTATTTATCAGTAAAATTAGATTAACCCTCCTGTTGTCCTAGAGTCAAGGAAGGAAGGGAGGGAGGGAGGAAGAAGGAAGGAAAGGAATGAAGGGAGGAAGAAGGGAGGGATGAAGGAAGGGTGGAAGGGAGGAAGAAGGAAGGAAAGGAAGGGATGATGAAGGAAGGAAGGAAAGGAGGGAGGAAGGGAGGAAGAGGGAAGGAAAGGAAGCAAGGGAGGAAGAAGGAAGGAAAGGAAGGGATGATGAAGGAA
>NC_084989.1:22279097-22286620 GCF_963691925.1 Scomber scombrus
TGAGCTACAGATGTGCTCTGACAGCTGCAGATGGGCGCATGCGCAGATCAGCCAGTAGATGGCGCTGCAGATCTGTCTACGTCCCTGAAGATGGTTAAAAAAAAAAAAAATGAGGACGCTTCCCAGCCCTCCTTTTTTCTTTTTTTTTAACACATGCAACCCGCTCCTCTCCTCTCTTCTCTTCTCCTCTCACAGTATCCCTCTCTTTTTCTCTATTATCCCCCCTTCTTCAGTCCTCTCCGGAGCCGCTTCTCCTCCTGTGTCTCGCGCACCTTCTCGCCTCCTTCGTTGGGCGCGAGGAGCTTTACACCGGGATCTGCTCGCTGTGTCTGTCTCCAGCTGTGTGCCTCTCTCCAGTCCCGCAGGCAGGGTCGGCCATGTTGTTGTGTGGGGGTTGATGTAAGTTTAGTAGTAGGAAGTAGAGCTACCCTTACAAAGAGCTGGGACACTTCAGTTCAGGCTCTCACTTTTTTTTTTTTTTTTCCTCCCACCCCTCCTGCACCACCACCGCCTCCTCCTCCTCTCTATAACCCGCTGTCATGCTCTTTCTGCCGGATTCCTCCTCTCTGACCTCACGGCGATGACTGTCTCCTCCACCACTGTCGACACCTTTTTATTTTTTTCTCTCTCTGCTGTGATTTAACTTCACTTGGATGGATGAAGTGAAGATGAAGAAGGATTAAAAAAAAAAACCTCACACACCTTTTTTTTCCTTTTATCTTTTTTTTTAAATCAAATCTCAGATCTGATCCATCCAGGAGAGGAGAGGAGGGGGGAGAAAGAGAGAATACTCCCCAGAAAAGGACGCTGATTTGTGGAAGGTAAGAGCCAGAATATAACCGGTCTTTTGTCTGGAGCAGATGGGCCGAAACGTTGCTTGTTTGCAGCTTTTTGCTCATCTTGTCTGACCTGTCAGCAACAAAGAAGCTTATATCTTTCAAACAGACACACATAGACTACTGACATGTCTATTATAGCCTCTATTATATCCCTCCCAGCTGTAATAATGATTAATAAGATATAAAAATGTATTTAAAAACACAGTGAATAAGACAGCATGTGCTTAAAACCCCCCCCAGAGGAAGATGTTGTGAGCAGATAAATACTTTAAAGTAGGTCACAGATATACTACTGTAGGCTTTTAATAACATTACAGCCATTTAAATGTGATCATTAGTTCCCCAGAGATGCTTTGATCTGGATACATAACTGATTAAAGGAAGATATTTAAAGTGAAAAGTCATATATATATAGAGAGAGCAAAAAAAAAACACTAAAAGTCAAGATACAGCAAAAGACAAAAGTGCCACCTCATCATTTCTAATATCTAAAACCCCAATGTTTGACTCATGCTGATTCATATGTTTGTGTGAGGTCAGCATCAGGATGAGGAGGAGGAGGAGGAGGAAGAGGAGCAGGAGGAGGGCTAGAAAGAGGAAGAGGAGGTTCAGGCCTTTTTGGTGATGCTTAACCCTCGTGTCGTCCTCCCGGGTCAAATTGACCCCGTCTGTTTTTACTGTTCCTCCCTTGCTCCCTCCTTCTCTCTTTCTTTCCTTCCTCTCTTTCCTCCCTTCCTTCTTTCCTTCCTCCATCCCACTTTCATCCTCCCTTCTGTCCTTCCTTCCTCTCTCCCTCCCTTCCTCCTTTTTTCATTTCCTCCTTCCTTTCCTTCCTCCCTTCCTTCTTTCCTCTGTCCTTCTTTGCTTCCTTCCTCTTTTCCTTTCTCCCTCCCTCCCTCCTTCCTTCTTTCCTCCCCCTCCCTCCTTCCTTCCTTTTTTCTTCCGTCCGTCCTTCCTTCTTTCCTCCCTCCTTTCCTTCCATCTTCCTCCCTTCCTTCCTCCTTTCTTTCCTTCCTTCCTCCCTCCTTTGCTTCCTTCTGTCCTTCCTTCCTCTCTCCCTCCCTTCCTCCTTCTTTCATTTCCTCCTTCCTTTCCTTCCTCCCTTCCTTCTTTCCTCTGTCCTTCTTTGCTTCCTTCCTCTTTTCCTTTCTCCCTCCCTCCCTCCTTCCTTCTTTCCTCCCCCTCCCTCCTTCCTTCCTTTTTTCTTCCGTCCGTCCTTCCTTCCTTTCCATCCTTCCTTCTTCCTTACTCCCTTCCTTCTTTCCTCCCTCCTTTCCTTCCATCTTCCTCCCTTCCTTCCTCCTTTGCTTCCTTCCGTTCTTCCTTCCCTCTCTCCCTCCTTCATCCCTCCCTCTTTTCCTTCTTCCTTCCTTCCTTCCTTCCTCCCTCCCTTCCTTCCTTGACTCGAGGACAACAGGAGGGTTAAAGTTTGCACAGTGGACTACTAACAGCGGTGTCCACTTCCTCTTTATTTCCCTTTATGTGTGACAAGTCAAGCTCATAGTCAACCCACAGTCACGCTTAAAAAGTGTCACGATGTACTTGCAGCTGATCCAGAACAGTTACGCACAACTGTGACTGAACCATTGCTGCTTTTTTTTGGATCCTTATAAGGGAGCCGCTTGAACATGGAGTGAAGGGAATTTAAAGGGGAATGCCACCACTTCTTGAGTTATATGTTGCTGGATAATGAATGGATGGTAGACTTTGTTGACACGTACTGTACGAGGGTTTGGAAATTTATGAGTTACCAGCACGAGGTTATAAATCAGGATATTGTGGGTCAGTACAAGTTTTTCCGCTCTCATATATCACAGCTGACATCGAACACCCATTCAGCACCAGAGCTCTTTAATTTACTGTGTGAAATAGTTTAGAAATACATACTGTAAGTACAGATCTAACAATGTCAATGGGTTGATAATAACATTTATAAAAGATTAGGGCTATAACTAATTAACTAACTGTACCCCCGTCTGTTTTGACTGTTCCTTCTTTCCTTCCATCTGTCCTTCCTCCCTCCCTCCTTCTCTCTTTCTTTCCTTCCTCTCTCTTTCCTTCCTCCCTCCTTTCCTTCCTTCTTCCTCCCTTCCTTCCTCCTTTCCTTCCTTCTTCCTCCCTTCCTTCCTCCTTTCCTTCCTTCTTACTCCCTTCCATACTTCCTTCCTCCCTCCCTTCCCTCCTTCCCTCCTTCCTTCCTGACTCATTTCCTTCCTTCTTCCTCCCTCATTTCCTTCCGTCTTCCTCCCTCCTTTCCTTCCTTCTTCCTCCCTTCCATCCTTCCTTCCTTCCTCCCTCCCTTCCCTCCTTCCTTCCTCCCTCCTTTCCTTCCTTCCTCCTTCCTTAATTTGATCAATTAATCAATCAGTTATCGGTCAATAAAGTGCAAGAAAATAATGAAATATATCTTCTTGTATCCACAACCCAAAGATATATTAGTTAATTATTATTATAAGATTAAATAAACCAGAAAATATTCACATTTAATAAGTCTTAATCAGATAATTTGTTTGTTTTTTTGCCTTAAAAAATGGCTCATAACGATGAATTGATTATAAAAATAGTTGCAATGAATCAATTAATCGACTAATCGCTGCAGCTCTGTAGTAGATTAATAGCTTAAGTCATTTCTTTAAGGCAAAGGTGACTCATTAGATGGTTATTAATTTGGCTAACTTTATAATAAGTCTAATATTTCAGTGTTTTCTGATGTTTTATTCACAGGAAAACAAATTGATTAATAAAGAAAATTGGAAAAATTTAAATAATCTTTAGTTGCCGCCTGTAAAAGTAACATGAGGACCCAAAAAATGACTGAATGAATGTGACTGAAAGCAGAAATACTACACTTTAAAAATGACTTGTGATGTGGTGCGTTCAGGTTCATCTTAATAGTCGCATCACGTCACATATTCAGGGTTTTATATGTCTTGTTTCTAGCTTTAGGAACCAGTGGAGGAAGTTATCGTATCTGGCTGAACTTATAAAAACAGGAAATTCAGATTTAAATGAACATTTTAACAGCATTTATACAATATATGGACATTTTAACACTGTTATTAATTATGTTTTTATCAGTTTTATGAGCAAATACTTGAAGATAGATGACTTTCAGAAACCTCATAGTGCAAAACAACATTCAACACAGACTCTACTCCACTATACTGTGACTCCAGCTGTGACTCTTTATGTATTTTGCCAGAGAAAGCAGCTTAATCCATCTTTCTACAGTCGCTCTGTTAGCTGTTGACACTTCAAACACTCGTCTCTGTGATGAGCTGACAGACGGATCATAGTAGACGTGTTGAGATTTCCCTAAAATAGCAAAACTCAGGTATTCCCATAAGACCCGTTATTCTACTAACTGTGTCTGTCTTTACCTTAACCCGTCTGTTTTGACTGTTCCTTCTTTCCACCCTTCCTTCCTTCCGTCTGTCCTTCCTCCCTCCTTCTCTCTTTTTTTCCTTCCTCTCTCTTTCCTCCCTTCCTTCTTTCCTTCCCTCCTTCCCTCCTTCCTTCCTTCCTTCCTTTCCTTCCTCCCTCCCTCCTTCTCTCTTTCTTTCCTCCCCCCTACCTTCCTCCCTTCCTTCTTTCCCCTGTCCTTCTTTCCTTCCTTTCCCTTTCCTCTTTTCCTTTCTCCCTCCCTCCCTCCTACCTTCCTTCCTTCCTACCTTCCTTCCTTCCTGTTGTCCTTCCTTCTTCCTTTACCCTCCTTTCCTTCCTTCTTCCTTTACCCTCCTTTCCTTCCTTCTTCCTTTACCCTCCTTTCCTTCCTTCTTCCTTCCTCCTTTCCTTCCTTCTTTCTCCCTTCCATTCTTCCTTCCTTCCTTCTTCCTCCGTTCCTTTTTCCTTTCCTTCCTTCTTCCTCCCTTCCTTCCGTTGACTCGAGGACAACAGGAGGGTTAATATCTAAGAAAGCATTGAAGTACTGATGTTAGAGAGAGTTATACGTCTACACCCAAACATAGCGAAAGTCTCAATATCAACCGTTTATCAATGTTTTTCTCTGAGGCTTCACATCCGTAAAAAACGTCACGTGACATTCCTCCAGACCTTTAAACCACCCCCCCCCCCTCCTTTTTTGGCATCGGAGGAATGTGGCGGAAGGTGGAGAGCGGCATCTGTTGCAGATCTGAAGCCAAGTAAAGCTCCCAGAGAGCCTCCCAGTCTGCAGCCGCAGCGTCAGCCGCTGACAGCTGTCCAATGAGACGCTGGGCAGGGTTTCAATCAGACCGGTTGGCCCATGGATGGATGGATGGATGGATGGATGGATAGATTCATGCATAGATAGATAGATAGATAGATAGATAGATGGATGGATGGATGGATGGATGGATGGATGGATGGATGGATAGATAGATAGATAGATAGATAGATAGATAGATAGATAGATAGATAGATGGATGGATGGATGGATGGATGGATGGATGGATGGATGGATGGATGGATGGATGGATGGATGGATGGCTGGATGGATAAACCGTAATAACTCTAATTAACTTTTCATGTAGAACCATCATCATTAGGACCAACATTTTAATTAGCATAAATCACTTTGAACCAATTAGGGCGAAGTTATCGATCAATCTGTTGACTATTTACTTTATTTATTAGTTTATTAGTTAGTCGTTTGGTCCATAGCATGACAGGAAATGGTGAAAATATTGATCACGCTTTCCCAAAACCTAAAATAAAAGTTTTGTTTTGAGCCGACCAAATGTTAACACTTCTCTCACCATCATAAAAGACAGATATTCACTTTTGAGAAGCTGGAATCAGAGAAATTGGACATTTTTACTTTTAAAAATGACTCAAAATGATGAATTGATGATCAGAATAATTGGCAATTAATCAATTATGCGACTAATTGTTGAAACTCCAAATCAATACTTTGGCTTGTGAGCGAAGTCCTGCCTCAATTCATTATTATTTATTATTAATAAGTATTTTTCTCACAGATTGATTTGACCCTTAACCTTCGTGTCGTCCTCTCGGGTCAAATTGACCCCGTCTGTTTTGACTGTTCCTTCTTTCCTTCCGTCTGTCCTTCCTCCCTCCCTCCTCTCTTTTTTTCCTTCCTCCATCCCCCTTTCTTCCGTCCTTCTGTCCTTCCTTCTTCCTTCCTCCTTCCTTCTTCCTTCCTCCTTTCCTTCCTTTTTCCTCCCTCCTTTCCTTCCTTCTTCCTCCCTCCTTTCCTTCTTTCTTCCTCCCTTCCTTCCTCCTTTCCTTCCTTCTTACTCCCTTCCATCCTTCCTTCCTCCCTCCCTACCCTCCTTCCTCCCTCCTTTCCTTCCTTCTTACTCCCTTCCATCCTTCCTTCCTCCCTCCCTACCCTCCTTCCTCCCTCCTTTCCTTTCTTCTTACTCCCTTCCATCCTTCCTTCCTCCCTCCCTTCCATCCTTCCTTCCTCCCTCCCTTCCCTCCTTCCTTCCTCCCTCCCTTCCATCCTCCCTTCTTTCCTCCTCCTTCCTTCCTTCCTTCCTCCCTCCTTTCCTTCCTTCTTCCTCCTCCTTTCCTTCCTTCTTTCCTCCCTCCTTTCCTTCCTTCTTTCTCCCTTCCTTCCTTCCTTCCTCCCTCCCTCCTTTCCTTCCTTCCATCCTTCCTCCCTCCCTTCCATCCTCCCTTCCTTCCTCCCTTCCTTCCTTGACACGAGGACAACAGGAGGGATAAAATAAAGTTTTTTCCTCCATCTTTCAGTTCAAAAGCCAAAAGTTTTCTATTAAAACAGAGAAATCCAGCACATCTTTAGATCTGAGTCAGTAAGTTTTCTCTCCCATCAACCAATCTAGTTAATTACCTAACTAATCGTGCATTCCTAGCAGGTGAGCTTTAGTAGAAGTTCCCCCCCTGTGGTGAAGCTGTTTATCTCTTTGTTTCTCAGCAGCAGAAACTGTGCAGTAAGCAGGAATAACACGGCCTTTAAATAATCCTGCACTGTCAGCTCAGTCCACTTAAAGTTGGTCTCTGCAGCTTTTCTTTAAAATTCTGAACCATGACCGTCAAGCACACACACACACACACACACACACACACACACACACACACACACACACACACACACACACACACACACACACACACACACACACACTTCTCTCTACTATTGTAGGTATCAGGGAGTGTTAGAAAAAGCCAAAACTTCTCAGTCTTATCAGCGTTTTGTGAAGCTTGTGTTGAATTCTCACACTGGTCGGATTTGGAGGGAGGATGAGGATGAGGAGGATGAGGAGGAGGATGAAGAGGAGGCAGTAAGCAGGTCGTTTGATAAGAAAAACTGCAGGTTAGAAACATCACTGTAACACAAGAAAACGGTAGGTTTTGATTATTTTTTTCATCGGCTTTATCTGACGTTTTTTTTCTCTCCGTCTGTTTTCATTTTAGCGTTCGCACATCTCTTTTCCAAGCCTCTTAAAAAATGTCAAAAAAGACACATCAACCCCGAAATCTGGATTAAATGAGGAGCAGCAGCAGTGCTCATATAAATAAAGCTGACAGCTAAATAAAAATGAAAATCTTATATATAAAAACTGCATACGTGTGTGTCCTGACGTGCAGCGGCGAGAGGTCAAAGGTCACGAGGAAAGGGGAACAATCTGCGGCTCGCTTCAGACGTCAACAAAGAAGTTTATTATGTATTTCCTGTGATGCTTTTGGACTGTTGCTGTTTGTTTTGGCTGTTTGGGA
>NC_084989.1:22286820-22367848 GCF_963691925.1 Scomber scombrus
GTGGAATGTAATTTATTTTTGAATGTATACAAATAAAATAATGCTGCATATAGGATCAGAATGACACCATAAGTCCAATAATCACATAAAGAATAAAAATCTTAACCAAGGTAGAGAATAATAAGTGTCCATCTCCTCATAAATATAGATATTATTTAGCTGTACAGGGTCCTTAAAAGTCTTACAATGTCTTACAAGGCATTTAAGTCATTACATTAATATATATTAATTATATTTGATCCAACCAAATCAACTTATTAACCCTTACCTACTGCTCATATTCTGGCATTTCACAATATCCTCCTTATATCAGATGGGAGAAAATATTGGTCCAACAATTACATAATTTCAATTAATTACATTAAATGTGAATAAACAGTATTTTTTTGTAAGGTAGTTTTTTGAATTGTTTGAATAAATATGGGTCAAACACTCAACAAAAATGTGTATTAGCTGCACAAAAATGTTGAATTATTTCCATTTTTGTATATTCCGAGTCACATTAGGACAAGTCATCAAATTTCTGGGCTTTTTAAGGTATTTTTTTCCTTCTTTTAAATGTAAAATTGGGTCAAATTAGACCCTGAACAGTATGTAAGGTTTAATAAAGTAATAATCAGCAGTTGGTTGGAACTATATGAAACTAATCATTAGTTACCGTCCTATTTAAATGAATTCAAAATGAGCTCCATTTCAACCCACTACAACAGTAAAATCCTGTTTTTACATTATTATATGTCTCATAATATATTATATATGAGTTCAACAGTCACTTGGACACTTTTACTGCATTAAGTACTAACTTGAAAAACTTTACACACTATTACTGAAGTGCCATTAGTGTTATTATGCTGCTCTAAATACTTCCTCCACTATATGTTTGACAAGCAATATTAATACAAGGAATCTTTAGAAATACGTTTTTTTATTATTGCATTGCCTATTTTTCTCGCCTCTTTCTCAATTTCAATGGAAATCATAACTGTGTACATTAGTTGTATTCTTTTGCAGCAGCAATGGTATCATTTTTTATTTAAAGAGGTACTAAAAAGATCTTAAAAGTCATTAAATGTTTACTTAAGTGTGCAGATACCCATCAAGTAGAGGAGGATAAGGCTTCATCCAAATGTATTGCATTTATTCTTGCAGTCATCAACAATATATGCATTAAATAGCGCTGATCAATGGTAAACTGGGGTTCAGGTGCTTTGTCCAATAAGAATATAGTATAATAATAATATATATATATAGTAATGGCTCCAGTAGAGATGTCAATTCATAAGATTTTCATCCCTTTTGTCCGTATCTTATTTTACTTCTTTCTCTATTTGCCATAAAAAGAAGCCTCATATTCAGGTCAGCTGATAATAGACAATAGACTATCTGGAAAAAAAAGGGGAAGGAGCCGCAGCATATATGCACACACACACTTCCTTGTTTAAACAGCTTCACCTTCGCCGTGTCATTGTGTCCTCAGGGTTCGTCCAACTGAAAGAAAAAAAAAAGAAAAAGAAAAACTGGGACTCGGCTCGTGTTTGCGTGCGATGTGCTGCTGTTGTAGGTCACGTTATCTTCCCGGAGGCCGGTGGGATGTTGTCGGCAATTAGAATAAGTTGCTATAATTAGCAGGCGCAGGGGCCAGATTTTTCCTCGTTGGTTTTTTAACACTGCTCCGCTGTTGAGGAATTAACAGACTCAACCTCATGCATTTTTTTTTTTGGGGCTGATCTTTCTTTATATTGTGTTATTTTGTTTTACTATTCCCAGACGTCACTTTAATGCAGATTAGTGTTTTATATGATGGATGTCTGCTTTAACAGGAGCTGATTTGGAGGCTCAATGCAAAAAACAGTCTGCTTCATATCATCACAGCCAGAAACTAATATTAAAGGGTCATGTCGGGGGGGAAATGAGCATGTGCAGGTGGATCCAGGGGTCGATATACGCGATCGCTTCAAACCCTGGTGGTCACTTCTTTTTTTTTTGTTTTCTGTTTATTATCCTCTTAAGGTAAATCCTCCATCCTCATAATCCTCCTAGTAGTCCAAGCTGGTAGAGCTGGCACTGTCTGCCTACTGTCGCCCCCCCCCTCCCCCTCCCTCCACCCCCACTTCCTCTCACTCAACCAACCTGTCTCCTCTCCATTTCTCTCTCTCTCTCTCTCTCTCTGTCTCTCTCTCAGTCTCTCTCTCTGTCTCTATCTCTGTCTCTCTCTGTCTCTCTCTCTGTCGCTCTCGCTCTCTCTCTGTCTCTCTCTCTGTCTCTCGCTCTCTCTGTCTCTCTCTCTGTCTCTCTCTCTCTCTGTCTCTCTCTCTCTCTCGCTCTCTCTCTCTCTATCTGTTTCCTCTCTCTCTCTCTCTGTCTCTCTCTCTCTCTGTCTCTCTCTCTCTCTCTCTCTCTCTCTGTCTCTCTCTCTGTCTCGCTCTCTCTCTCTCTCTCTGTCTCTCTCTCGCTCTCTCTCTTTCTCTCTCTCTCTCTCTCTCTCTCTCTCTCTCCTTCTAACCAGCAGATCAGTTTCTTCATTTTATGCCCACACAAGCCACTACAGGGAATTGTATTGTTTTCGCTGGACTCATCACCTCGGATTTAGAGGAAATCGTGACACTTAGATATTATGTTTCATGTTTATAAAAGGAAATTATTTTTCTTTTTCATTTTTCCTGGAAATATAATTAAATAAAAACCATTTCTAATTTCATCCATGCAGTATAGTCCAGCTTTAGTTCAGCTATTAGTGAAGCTGATGGATCACATGTATCATATTTTCCAGTTGCTCTCTGTTAATACAGATATGAGCAGTGAACAGGTGTGTGACTGATAAGACTCACAGTCACAGCACATCAGGAATTTATATGTGCATTAACTATTTAATGGCTGAAACCTACAATGTAAATAAATGCATGTCAACATGACGAAAAAGCTGTTTTTCTTCCTACTTTTTTGCTGCTAACAAGCACTAATTAGTTCATCTAGTGTGTGATATATGGGCCAATGGTGTGATGCAACCCAGTGTCAATTGGCGTAGCCAGTATTTATTCATATAAATCTGATTATATATTATATAATCCACTTTTGCAATGCAACACTATGGTTTGTAACAAATTTTACATTATTTGTCGAAATTTTTGGGGGTTTTTAGGATACGTCCTGCTCTATATTGACAAAATGCTTTAAAATTTAAATCTAGAAATACTCCCCTTAAAATAAAATGAAGTAATTATTAGTATAAGTCCACTTAAGTACACTGTAGGTGGATAAAATATTTAATATGTATCATTCTTTTGTGGTTACACCATTTGACATTTTCAGCATTCAGTCTTACTTTTGGTTAAAAAATGGTGCAAATGTCATTTCAAATGATATAAAAACCTGATGCTGCTTTTAAGACAAGTTTATAAAGATTTTTTTTTAAATTGATCATCTTGCCAACCCTTATTCATCACTGACCCATATCTCTTTAAACTGGTTCGTTATTCTGACCAGCATTTATATATATTTTTTTATATATTTATTTAATGATATGTGAAGACAGGAAACCAGCAAACGTTTAATATTTTTACACAGTGAATGACTAAATGACAAAAAAAGTATTTATTTTAATTATTAAAATGGATCTTATATACATGAAACATCCACACCAGCTGTGTGAGACTAATTAGTGTCCAACACAAAGAGCCTGGGCCTAATGAGAAAGAGACATTACTTTATTAATAATTATTATAACAGGTTTCTTATTCCTTGTTTTGGCTGCAAAGAAACTGAATAGTCTTTAAAAAGTTGGTAGGTATTTATGGTACATTTTTGGTAGAGTGATGTCACTTTTCATAATAATCTCTGTGTATGTCTTTTTGACTTTTTTTTTTTTTTGAAAGGGAAAAATATCTAATATATTCCGGGGACAGAAGCCAGAGTTTTATCGTGTGGTAAGCTCGGTGCTGACCCGACCAGGCCAGGCTCTCCTCTGTCTGATGATGAAATACAAGCCCACCATAGTCGAGCCACTGAATGAATCCCTCTGCTTTCCATGACTCTGCTGTCTCGAGGTTAAAGGAAAATGTTGGCTTGGAGACAAAGCGTTTTTTTCTTCTATGCAAGCATTCTCAACATATTGGCAGTAGATCGAGCATCTGAGATTAAATTTATTACCGTATCCCTTTGAAAAGATTGGGGGGTTTTTTCTGCTTCATTTTGGATCATCTCCAGCAACTGACCGCTCATAAAATGGTTTTGTAGAGCAGGACAGGCGTTCAGCACGAGCCCTACCCTGCAATTTAACTCGTCGTCCTGGTTTTTATTTGAGCAAAGTGGTCTTGAATCTTTTTGGAAGGTTTCTGCGGTTTGTCCCCATTTTGTTGATTTCCTTGGCAGTCCAGCTGGAGAACTTGATGAACCCTCGATTACGCCCCCTCCCGCTCCGATGAAGAGAAGAAGAAGAAGAAAGAAAAATCAAAAAAGAAAAAACCTCCCACCTACCAACATCTAACATCCAACATCAAGGCCAGCTGTTATAAAATCAGTTAAAGATGTATTACCGCAGTAGAAGATCCTCTTCCCTTAAACCCAAATCGTGATTTTGACCCTTGTAATTCAACAAACTGTCATCCCCGTCACCCACTGTGCCACAGCGCTGCTCACTAACACTGTTTGTTTAGTCTCCTTTCATACTCCACATCGTAAAAAAAGCTCCTTATTCCAGTTTGATCCTGGATTGTTTTAGTATCTTGTAACGTGTCAGCGCCAATTAACCCGAGTCCAGCTCCTTGTGCAGCCGGTTTTTCTTGGCGGATGAAACCGCTCTGATCTCCCCCAGGCGCAGACTTTTTTTTTTTTTTTTTTTTTTTTACGAGCGTGTCTGATTGTCTCCACATTTTCCGGGGCCTTCACCTCACAAAAGAATGCCTCAGTGTGTCTCTGGCCAAATTATGTTAGAATGAGGAATGACAACCACGCAGATGGAGACACACACCAATGTTTTAAATCTTCCAGCGTGGTGAAGCAGAGAGGGCCTCCGAAGAGGGCCGACTGAATCACAACAAGGCAGAGAAATGTAGAGCAGACAGCGCTCTTACTGGAAATACTTGGGAAGCTTTTAATGTGTCACAACACTGACATGTATTAGATCACATACACAACGATAATCGCATATTTATCCTTCCGATTTGCTCTTGTCATAGTCTCAAAACACGTATGCACAATTGAATCTACACGGCCATGTTTTGAGTTGTGTGTGTTTCAAAGCGGATTTAGCATTTACCCATATGTCCCAGTTACCACATGGCTTAGAGTCTTAGCCGCTGCAACAGCAACAACAAAAATGATTCACATGATAATATCAGGTCATTAAATTTTCATTTCATAACGCATGTTCCAGCGCCTACAGGCCTTATGTTGCAATCATTAATCCCCCGTCTCCCTCGGCCCTTCACTTTATTTCTGTAGCATCAAAGCGAGTGATGAGTTGGATGCTGTTTTTTTCAATCTGCTGGCATTAAACTGACGGCTTTGTGTTGTGTGTGTGTGTTGCAGCAGGGCGAGACGATGGGCTGCATTAAGAGCAAAGAGGACAAAGGCCCTAGCCTGAATTATCGGCCAGAGAACTCCCAGATGTCAGACCCCAACGCCGCCGCCGCCACCGCCATGCCTCACGTAGGCCACTATGGACCGGATCCCACCCAGCTGCAGCAGAATCAACCTCCTTCATCCTCATCTGCCTCTGGGGCTGCAAACTTCAACCACACCCTCACGCCGTTTGGCGGGTCCTCTGCCATGACTCCCTTTGGAGGGGCGTCCTTCTCTGGTCCAGTGTCCAACTCGTTCTCTGGTGCTGTTTCAAGTAAGAAGCATGTTATTGTAACACGTAATTACCCAGCCAGCATGTACATATGGGCCCCATAAGGGTTAAAAATTGGGCTGCAGATATGGGTCCCAAATGGGTTTGTCCGCAGTTTCCATGGTGGCCCCACCTGTGTTTGCCCATATGGGCTTCAAGTGGGTTTTGACTGGGTTTCAGGTGGGGCCCAACTGGATGAGACCCATGTATAGGCAAACATATGGGACCTAAGTGGGATCAGAATGGACCTTAGATGGGGCCCATTTAGCCAGCACACATGGGATTCACAGGTGGGGCCCATGTTTCTGAAACAATATGGAGCCCATACAATTTGCCCTGTTTATGCCCATGTGGGACCTGCAAAATCGGCCCAGTTCAAGCCCATGCTCAGTATCCACGTAGCCTTCATTTAACCCATGTGGGGCCCACATGGACATCCCCTCCATACATGTACAAAGACATGTAAAAACACTCTGCTTATTCCACAATGGCTGACCACATCACACTTGTGTAAGTTTTACACTAGACCATGATTGGTCTCCAAAATCAGTCACTAATCCTGCTCATCGCCCCCTCCCCCTTAAATCAGATTTTAAATGAGCACGGAAAAACTCTCCCTCTACACCAGCTGAATGTGAAACAGTGTCAAACTGCACAGTGATGCTCAAATATCCAACTGATTTTACTTTATTTTACCAGGATAACCCACTGAATAAGACATTTAAAACATGTCAAACAGTCGGTATAATCTACCAGTAAAGTGTCCAGATTTCAGTTTCCATATGTAACTGTTTGTTCCCGTTCAGCTGATTCCTGGAAGTGGCATCCCAGCACTACAAACTGATGTTGAACACCGCATTTTCAGCTGCAGGGATTTCCAGGAAAAATGGTGTCCTAGCTCTCCAAAAGCCTTCCCTGCTCTCCTTGTGTAACCATTAAGGCCGGTGATGAAGCCCACCAACTACAGTTCAGTCAGGTGTAGCAGCAGGCACAGATCAGTCAGAGCAGTTACTTTAACTCTGTCCACTATACGATCAATGAAAGCCATTTGTAGAAGTCTGTCAGTCTTTCTTTGATACTTCAGAGTCTGGCCTTTCATGTGAACGCAGCTCTGTTGGTCACTCAGTGAATCTGGTCTAAACCTTTTCTGTTGCATCATGCCAGTAATCTCTGTGAGTAAGGAGAACCGCATTGTATTGAACAAAGTAATGAGAACGTTCCTGTTTTGCTCTACTTACAGCACACAAAGCAGCTTCTCAATTTTGGTGACCTCAGTCTAATGTAGCTCTAGTATCACACAAGTATATAAACCAAAAGGCCTGCTTGTTGATATTAACCCTGTCGCTAAACGCCAAAGAGTCTCCATCATGCATCATGGGTTTTTGAGATCGTTTTTTGGGGGTTGGGGAGAGTTTATGACTCAAAACCACAAGGCAGATCTTTCTACATCCTCTTTGTAGAGCTTGATGACATTCATCTGTCAGTTTAGCTAAGAGGTAAAGAACAGTATCATCTGCAAACATATACATTCTGCACAGTGTGTTTAATATCTTCCAATCAAGCAAATTGTCTCCATTTATTTGTATTAGGTATAAAAATCAAGCTGTACAGACGTCAAATATTGCAGATAAGTAATTTATCACAATCAACAGAATCAACAGAATTCTTCATATATATTTTTAGTAACTTCGTCACCCTGTCGCTTAATGCTAGAGTTTCCATCATGCATCATGGGTTTTTGAGATAGTTTTTTGGGGGTTTGGGGAGAGTTTATGACTCAAAACCACAAGGCAGATCTATTTACGTCCTCTTTGTAGAGCTTGATGACATTCATCTGTCAGTTTAGCTTAGAGGTAAAGAACAGTATCATCTGCATACATATCAATTCTGCACAGTGTGTTTTTAATATCTTCCAATCAGGCCAATTGTCTCCATTTATTTGCATTAGGTATAAAAATCAAGCTGCAGAGATGTAACATTCTGCAGAAGTAATTTACCACAATCAACAGAATTCTTCATATATATTTTTAGTAACTTACTATGAAGTAAATTTGTGATTTTCTGATCTGAGATTGCACCTCAGTATTACAATAGAAACAAAAAATCTTCAAGTTTCTTTTTATACTGTAGAAAATTAATTGGTGTTGTAGCTGTGGTCGCTAAAAGACTTAGCTTTACTGTTTTATCTGCAGTCAGCAGTATTAACCCTTATATACTGTT
The DNA here is from genome assembly GCF_963691925.1 of Scomber scombrus. Classification (NCBI taxonomy): domain Eukaryota; kingdom Metazoa; phylum Chordata; class Actinopteri; order Scombriformes; family Scombridae; genus Scomber; species Scomber scombrus. The sequence continues at coordinate 22,294,871 of NC_084989.1, forward strand.
CAGGGTCAAATTTGATCCATTAGTACACCTGAGAGCAGTAAAAATACTTCAACGACTTCCCCTAATGTGACATAGAAAATACGAAAAAGGAAAATATTTCAACTAATTCTTAACATTTTTTTAATAGTTTTTCCCCATTTAAACTAAAGATTAAACTCTCAGCTCTCTGAAAGCTTCATTAAGGATTAATCATGTTTATCTGTGACTGATGACGAGGTATTTATGAATGATTTGTGGTTCCGAAATTTGTTATAGAGACTTTTGTGAGGAAATACTGTGATTGGTCAGAAGATGAACAGCATGTTAGGGGTTAATGATTTGTTCTACAGTGTACAGTTAATGGGCTAAAACCTGCCAATATACTTACCACTGATCTAAATGTGGTCAATATGCTGACCTGACATGTCAGTGTCACGGGTAATGCCTCTGTCATTGTTATTTTAACGAGCTTTTCCTCATTAGATTTAACCCCGATTATCAGCCATCAACAGCGATCGCTCTCAATGTGTCTGAGCTGCTTACAGCCATCCAGAGACCAAAGAGATGAGATTGAAGCCTCCTGTTTAGGTGGGATTTAGGTTGTAATCCTCCTCCATGTTGGATTATCTGCTCTCAGAGATGAATGGTGGAAGTGGTGGGGGAGCGGGGGAAGGGGGGCAAAGGTGGCACTGCCATGGTAGTTTGCTTTCTGTGGGAGATAATGGGATTAGTGTTGACAGCATTGTTGTCAGCGGTGGGTTTATGATCGTCATCTGTCTGAAAGTGAGGCTGCACAGTAGGCTGCGACGTCTACGTGGGACGAAAAGACGAGCTCTTACTCAGGCGGGGAGTTCCGGTCCTCTGAAAGGAGGCCAACGCGGAAGTAACTTAAAACTGCATTCTATCAAAAGGCCACCAGGGGGCGACCGTTTTGGTGTCAAAAGGACTTCCGTCTCTGACGATAAAGCAGGGTATGCATTAGGGCGTGGCTACGTCGTGATTGACAGGTTGATTGGTTCACAGGTTCAGGAGGGCGCCTCATGCTCCTCCTGATGCCCATATAAGTAGAATCCGTGTTTTTATTTTTCCCAGCATGCACCTGAAATTTTCAAGATGGCGCTGCTCAGATCCGATACTATTGGCTTCCGAGCAGCAGTCCACAAACCAATGGGTGACATCACGGATGCTACATCCATTTCTTATATACAGTCTATGCTCTTACTTCACAATTTACCGAATTACGACTGTTAATGTTTCATTTGAGCTCATGTTTCCATCCTGTGCCAAATCACTTGTTTAATAGTGAAATCTAGATTATGACCCCCTATTACAAAAGCTGATGTTGACTTTCGTCTTTTGTCTGCCCATTGTCAGAGTCTCGCCACAGTCGTATCGCCATGCAGAGCAAGTACTCATACAATAGATTTACAAGCCAAAGAAAATCAATACAGTATGAGCTCTCAGACCTTGGCGAGACAGATTTATCTACTCAAATTGGCCTTTAAAGTCAGACACACACACAAAAGAATAGCTTCACGAGCTCGTCCAAGTATTCATTATTTATTTATTTTTCATGTGTGTGTGCTGATAATTTAAGTTTTAATATGTGTATTACAGGTGGCGTTACATTCTTTGTGGCCTTGTACGACTATGAAGCCAGAACATCAGACGATCTTTCTTTTAAAAAGGGCGACCGCTTCCAGATCATCAACAATACGTAAGTGTCTCTCTGTCAGTTTCATGAATGAGTTAGATTACTACGTTGTTTCCTGAGGCTGATTTTATTCACAACGCAGCTGATTTTTTTTTTTCTTCTTTTGTTTAATTCTCTTCTGGCTGAGATGTCGCCCGAGGTTATAGCATTGTGATGTAAAGTAGATGAATCCCCATTCGGTCCCATTGTGTCAACACCATTCAGTCAAACCTTTATATTTTGACGATAGGCTTCAATTCTTTGTATCCGATCGGGAGGTTTAAACAAACGCTGATCAAATGAAACAAAAGGACTGAATGAATGAATCTGATTAACGACGTCGAACCATTTCTTTAACCTTCGTGTCGTCCTCCCGGGTCAAATTGACCCCGTCTGTTTTGACTGTTCCTTCTTTCATTCCTTTCATTCCTTCCGTCTGTCCTTCCTCCCTCCCTCCTTCTCTCTTTCTTTCCTCCTTTCCTTCTTTCCTTCCTTCCTCCATCCCTCTTTCTTCTGTCCTTCCTTCCTTCCTCCCTCCCTCTTTCCTTCCTTCCTTCCTCCCTTCCTTCTTTCCTCCCCTACCTTCTTCCCTTCCTTCTTTCCTTCTTTCCTTCTTTCCTCCCCCCACCTTCCTTCTTTCCTCTGTCCTTCTTTCCTTCCTTCCTCTTTTCCTTTCTCCCTCGCTTCCTCCTTCTCTTTCTTTCCTCCTTCCTTCCTCGCTCCTTTCCTTCCTCCTTTCCTTCCTTCCTTCTTCCTTCCTTCCTCCCTCATTTCTTCTTCATCCCTTCCTTCCTCCATTCCTTCCTCCTTTCCTCCCTTCCTCCTTCCTTTCCTCCCTTCCTTCCTCCTTTCCTCCTTTCCTTCCTTCCTTCCTCCTTTCCTCCCTTCCTTCCTTGACACGAGGACAACAGGAGGGTTAAACTGCCATGTTAGACACAGTGGGAATAATCTTATACCAGGTTGATCTGTATATTAACAACCATTAACTGCTGTTAACTGATATGAGTAAAGTACCAGGTTGTGGTTGATGTACAGTACGTCCCATCTGTGTCACCCCCCCCCCCCCCCCCCCCCCCCCTGCAGAGAAGGAGACTGGTGGGAGGCTCGCTCCATCAACACGGGGAAGAAAGGTTACATCCCGAGCAATTACGTCGCTCCAGCGGACTCCATCCAGGCTGAAGAGTAAGGCCTCGCCGCCGCTGCTGCTGCTATTTGTAACCTTGTTACTCCATTTACAGCCACGGCTCCAGAAAACTAATGACACGAGCATGATCTCATCTCATGTGGCTTCCATCAAAGCAAACTGTTTTAGTAGTAACAGCTTCATACAAACCCCGCGACCTGCCAGAAGATTCATAATGTGATTTAGATTTTCAGCACTGCTAATACAACTTCGGTTGTTTGTTTTTTTTTGTGCATCTTTTCACAGGTGGTACTTTGGTAAAATGGGACGTAAAGACGCTGAGAGGTTGCTGCTGAATCCAGGGAATCATCGAGGAACTTTTCTGGTGCGAGAAAGTGAAACTACTAAAGGTGACGATCGCTTCTTTGTGAATACAGTAAAGTCTCAAAGTGGGAGGATTTATTTCAGATGTCCAGAATTAAAATCACTCGTCATTTACTTTGTCATTTTTTATGAAGCACAACAATTTGATTGGTATTTAATTAGCAGTGGCTTCATCTAGGGCTGGGCAATAAATCTATATTATATTGATATTGTCTTAGATGTTGAATATCGTAATATGATAATATGGAATAAGTGTCTTTTCCTGCTTTTAAAGGCTGAATTACACTAAAAATGTAATTTCCTGAGCTTAACAGACTGTTCTATTATTTGCTTTTATCCACTTAGTCGTTATATCCACATTACTGTTGATTATTAATCAAAAATCTCATTACGAAAGCATCAATAGTCATTCCTTCAATATTGTTAAAATGACGATATTGAGCTATTTGGTCAAACATATTGTGATATTTGATTCTGCCCATATCGCCCAGCCCTGGCTTCATCATACTTCACAGCGTAATACTCCCATCTTTTAAACACAGCCCACAGTGGAATCATTAACACTTGAATTCAGATGGATGAACAGCATTTCTTCTTCTTCTTCTTCTTCTTCTTTCCTCCTCCAGGTGCTTACTCTCTCTCCATTCGCGACTGGGACGAAGCCAAAGGAGACAATGTGAAACACTACAAGATCCGCAAACTTGACAACGGGGGATATTACATCACCACACGGGCGCAATTCGACACATTACAGAAGCTTGTCAAACACTACACAGGTATTCAAAGTGTATTAAAGCTATATACCGCTCTCTCTCCTCTCTTCCTTTCCTGTCTTCTCTCATTCATTATTCATCGCAGCCTTTCATCACACCTCAAGGAATTATCCTGAAAATTACTCTTAGTCACACGCGCTGCTCTGTGCCACCTGCGATAGGCCTCAGAGCGTTACCAAGGGAGACGACTATTCATTAATTTAAATAATAACAACTGATGGTGCAGTTATGATTTTGAAGCCTCCCGCCTCGCCTTTGTGCTCGTGGATGTTTAGGGTTAAATCTCGGCGATATCACTGCATTTCAATCTTGACACTGGAGAGAGTTTTAGTGCGCTAAAAAGCCACTTCAGCTCATTTATATTTCATCAGGGTTAGTATAAGAACGTCCAAATTCATCCACATCAAATAGAATGAATCAATGCATGAAACAGCTTTTAAAATGCAGGCGTCCCGCTGCTTCGGAGGCTCATGTGGGTGTTTTTTGCGGTTTCTGCTGAGTGTAACATATCGTTTTTAATCTCTGTCTCTCTCTCTCTCTCTCTCTCTCTCTTTCTCTCTCTCTCTCTCTCTCTCTCTCTCTCTCTTTTCTGTATCACAGAACATGCGGACGGGCTTTGCCACAGGCTGACCACCGTTTGCCCCACAGTGAAGCCTCAGACTCAAGGGCTCGCTAAGGACGCCTGGGAGATTCCCCGGGAGTCCCTGCGACTGGAGCTCAAACTGGGCCAGGGCTGCTTCGGAGAAGTCTGGATGGGTAAGAGTAAAAAACAAGACGAGACAAGCAGGGGAGAAAAGAAAAAAAAAAATACTTCTGGCGTCAAAGTTTAGTTTAGTATTTGCGTAAATATCAAGATGGGAAATTCTCAAAACCAATCCAGACACACAGAGGAAGTGCAGACAGCATAACGCTTAAATCAAACACACATAAACAATCCCAATCCTTTATTTATTGTGTCTATTTCGGGTCCAAACTGGGGAATTATCCACTTCCTGCAGTTGCTTCCTCTGTTTGTTGTATTTTCTTTATCTCCAGAGATCGTCTCACTCAGGAGAACAACTCAAGCCAAAATGTATTTATTCCCTTTTTTTTTTTTTTGTATTCTAAACTCTCGAGCTCGTATCCGCTCATCCCAGTCACCGCTCACATGCATGACAGAACACGTCTGAGCAAATTACAAGACCTAATTAATGATATTGTCTTGCTCCCATCCCATTAACAACACTGATTATCCCTGCGGCCCGCGGGGCTTTTTCTCCCCTCCCCTCTCTCTCTCTCTTTCTCTCTCTCCTTCTTCTCTCTCGACAGGCACGTGGAACGGCACCACCAAAGTAGCCATAAAGACGCTGAAACCAGGAACCATGTCGCCCGAGGCTTTCCTCCAAGAGGCTCAGATCATGAAGAAGCTCAGACACGACAAACTGGTGCCTCTTTACGCCGTGGTGTCCGAGGAGCCCATCTATATCGTCACAGAGTACATGGCCAAAGGTACGCGAGCCTGAACGTTCCTCCTGGCACACACATATACCTGAAGACCTGTTAGCTGCAGGCATGCATATTTGATTAGTAATTAAACTGTTTTCCAGAGATCCGACCGTCAGCTCCCGAGGATAACAAGACTCAGCTGTTTCCTGTTACGCGACACAGATGAAGTCTATTTTTAAAAGGAAAGAAAAAGCAAAACAACATCAAGCCCAAAAGCCCGCAGACAAAGTTCTTTAAGCACCCTTCGTTGATCCAGTGTGTGTTTTTCATCCTTTTAAAGAGAAAGGAGGGGGAAAAAAAAGATGTAGATTTTTACGGGCATTTTAATTAATATGCAGTACAGATTGAAGGTCCTTGAAAATCCCTCGTGGTTCCCGGAGGCCTGAAAGTGGGATGTGTAATTGAAAAACCGCAGTAGTTTTGTGGGAGGCGTTCATAGTTCCAGCTGCAATGCGTAATTTTTTTTTTCTCTCAGGGTTTTTTTATTAGCAATTAGATTTATGCGTGTGTAAATGTTAACTCAATGACATATGCCTCCATGTCTTAACTGCCTACAGTTTGTTGATGTAGTGCTGGAACCGTATTTTCCCGCACTTCCTCTTCTCCTTTTTTGCAGAAAAACACTTCCTGTAATAGACACTTAATGAGCAATACTGATTAAATGTCAGTGTAAATCACACAGCGACTCACTGCCAGGCTCCATGTAATATTCTGCATAATATTCTAACCAGGTGTAGTGAAGAGTGAGGGCTTAATTGAAATATTTAACATTGCATATAGCGGTTTATTGGTATGCAGATGGCACCGCCGACCTCTCACACTGCACCTCCAGTATATATATCACTGCTGCTCTTCTCACTGATAGCTGCTGTTTTTTTTATAGGCAGCCTGCTCGACTTCCTCAAAGAAGGTGATGGCAAATTCCTGAAGCTGCCCCTGCTGGTGGACATGGCTGCACAGGTGAGATGAATCACGAGCGCCTCTGCCATTGTTTCAGTATGTGTGTCAGTGATTTGTTAAGTTTAGAGATCTATTTTAAGCTTTTTTTTTCTTCTTAAAGAGCGACAGCCTCAGGTAAACATGTCTTCCTCTCCCACATTTGGCACACTTTGCGTTTGTTCTTTCATTATTCATCTCCTCGTAACGCCTGACAACGCGGCGCTTGATGTTTTCCAAGTATTGAAGAGGCATGAAATGTTGTCAAATGTTTTTTTTTTTGGTTTTTTTTTTTTTTTTTAAAGATCGCTGACGGCATGGCTTTCATCGAGAGGATGAACTACATCCACAGGGACCTGCGCGCCGCCAACATCCTGGTGGGAGACAACCTGGTGTGCAAGATCGCCGACTTCGGTCTGGCCAGGTTGATAGAGGACAATGAGTACACAGCGAGGCAAGGTGGGCTCACACACACAGGAACACACACACACACACGCAGTGGCTGCCTGAGTCACAGGTGAACGAGGTGTCAGGGTGGAAACGGAGAGAGCGGTGACCTCACAGCTCCCGCGACTGCCTGACGTCTCCCATCATGGCGAATTAGGCTAATGGTGGAAACCAGGTGCTTCTGTTCTCTCTGATTAGTCGCACTTTTCACACTGAGGGGAATTCATATGTCCTGTCCTGTCTTACTCTTTAAAGGGCCAGTTCACCCAAATAAAATAAAAAAACAAGTTAATAATTCACATTTTTGTACCACGTTATTAAGAGATTTCTGCCTCTAACCCAGTATACAATGCTTCTGACATCACTTATATAGCACCAAATCACAACAAAAGTTATATCAAGGCATTTTTAGAGCAGGTTTTGAAGCACATAGAGCAGGTCTAGACTATACCCATCATTCCCCCATGAGTGCATCTGTCTAGCTTTGCAGTGAGCTTAACAAAACCTCCACTAAAGGTTGAAGGTAATGAGTGAGTTTTTACTGGAAGCGACTATGAAACTGTGAAAACTGTAATCGAGTGCCAAAGTTAGTATGTCACGTCCAGTTAGTGTCTGTTCCTCTTTCCTAGCTTCTGTAACTCAATGTAATCTCTCATTTAATCTTGAAAATGAAGCATTTCTGGAGTTTATTTTTTCATATTCATATAAAGTCGCTTGCCATCAGACATTTAAACCTTTATATTTTAGTTAAATAATGCAGAGAAGAAAAAAAAAACAGCTGGATTCACGATAGCACGACATTACATTAAGATCTCGTCAGGTTTCAAGTTATGTGCTTTCCAAACCACCGGTGGTTCGGACCAATCAGCGTCCTTCTCTCGTAATCTTGTGAATCTGGCTGCTTTGGAGGTTCAGTCACCCGCCAAGTTTCCTTTTTCCAAACAGTTTCCAAGGACGACGTCTCATTTCACAGGACGTTGATCTTAGTTAACACTTGATCCACTCGATGAAAATGGGAGCTTTAGGGGCTTTTTCAGAGCCTCAGGATGAGTCTCGATGTTGTGATTATACCCAGATTTAACACTTAACCTGGCTTTTATTCATTCCTTTAAGTCTAGTTTTATTGTTTAGGAGACAGGAGAGATAGGAGAAAGTTTGGGTGTCCTAGAAATAAGAAAGTTCAGTAACTCTTTCATAGTCTTTAAGATTTCTTCCCATAGCAGTGAGTCACTTTCTTTTCATCCCATTTCCAACATAAATCTGAAAAACTCCTTTTTAATGACCGGGGGGTGAAATAGAAAACATGTAAAAACTTGTATAATATCTCTTTAGATTGAACTTATCTTATGTTCTTTGTCATATTTTAACTTTTTATCTATCTCAGTGTCATGGTGGTTTTCTGAAGGCCAGTGAAATGGACGCATGCGCCCCCTACTGGACTAACCTCTCCTCTCTTCTCCGTCACGTTCAGGAGCCAAATTCCCTATTAAATGGACGGCACCGGAGGCAGCTCTGTACGGCCGATTCACCATCAAGTCAGACGTCTGGTCCTTTGGCATCTTACTCACTGAGCTTGTCACCAAAGGCAGAGTGCCCTACCCAGGTAAGTGGCACACACACACACACACACACACACACACTCATGTGGCGTCAGAGGGCAGTGATTCACGGCCGGAGCTATCAGCTTTCAGTCTGTCAGTAGACGTCAAGCTGGCGTGCTTGATAATGTCTGAGGATGAAGTGAAGCTGTCTGACATTGTCTGCGCTGGTTGTTTATGCCTCTGCAGGGGGACACTGACACACACACACACACACACACACACACACACACACACACACACTGATACCCATACACACACACACACCCACTGATACCCATACACACACACACACACACCCACTGATACCCATACACCCACACACACACACACACATTTGAGATTAGATGAGACCATCTGTTGGGGGACGATCAGGAGATTGAACACCACTCTTGTTTATAACCATCTGTCAGACTGACGCTGCCCTGGGGAGCAGCGCCTGCAGCGTTCTGCAGAACCTTCAACAGCTCCGCTTCGTCTCTGATGTAGCGCTGAAACTAAAGTCCACCGACGGAAGATTAAAATTAATTAAACAAGTGTTTAATTAAAAGAGCAATATGAATATAGTTAGTTAGAGAGAGCGCCTGCTATGCATAGTGTGTAAAAAGTCCCTGCTGGTCGCCTGGCAACCCTGAATACACCACAACTTTACTCTTTGTGCAGATTAAACAAAGGAAACATGTTAATTAATTAGCTTTAGTGTTGCTTTAGTGTTGTTGTTAAGAGCTTATTTCCCAAAGTGTTGTCATGTAAGTCATTTATAAAGCAAATATACCAAATATTTGCTGGTTCAAGCATTTTAAATGTGAGAATTTGCCTCTTTTGTCTGTTATATATCATCATTAACTGAATATCTTTGATTTTTGGACTACTGGTTAAAGAAAATCTGAATCTGAATAAATTACTTTAAGCTAGAAGGAATTGTCAGAGGCTTTTTTTTTCATTTTCTATATTTTATTATTTAAAAATGTCTTAGACGCAGCTCTAGTCTGAACTTTTGTAGGGAGGGAATTATGTTTTCTGTAAAAAAAAAAAAGACTTTACAATCTTTCAACATACAGATAACTCTCCTCTATCACTCACTTTCTTTGTGTTTCCTCCTTCTGTGATTGTAGAAATCAAATAAAAACCTTTCTGTCCCGTCTCTTCCTCAGGCATGGTGAACCGGGAGGTGCTGGAGCAGGTGGAGCGAGGCTACCGCATGCCCTGCCCCCAGGGCTGCCCCGAATCTCTGCACGAGATGATGAAGCTCTGCTGGAAGAAGGAGCCGGACGAGAGGCCCACCTTCGAGTACCTGCAGTCCTTCCTGGAGGACTACTTCACGTCCACGGAGCCACAGTACCAGCCTGGAGAGAACCTATAGCCTGCCTGGACTCTGATGATGGGGGAAGACTTGTTTAAAACAGGCAGGAGGACATGAGCGCCGAACTGTTCGACTCTTTAAAAGAAAGTCGGCCTGAAACCACATAAACCACTACTTCATCCGAGCTGTTCTTCAGTGTTTGGTTCTACGTTCATTCATGGTACTACACAAGTCATAGCTGTATGTTTTGAGTTTTCCTGTGGACTTTTTGTTTTGTTTTGTTAACCTGACGCACTAAGAAACATCTGAGAAGTCATCCTCTGAAACTGTTCGGAAAAAAGGGGGCAGGTACTTAAAAAAAAATACTTGGCAGGTGATTGGATTAACTATCTGTCTATCAACGTCTTACCTTGTGAGATGGATTTGTAAGATCAGAATCACGCCAAAATCCTCATTGGCTGCAGGATTCAGGCATGATTCCTCATTGGTTGCAGGATTCAGGCTTGATTCCTCATTGGCTGCAGGATTCAGGCTTGATTCCTCATTGGCTGCAGGATTCAGGCATGTTTCCTCATTGGCTGCAGGATTCAGGCATGAATTCTCATTGGCTGCAGGATTCAGGCCTGATTCCTCACTGGCTGCAGGATTCAGGTGTGATTCCTCATTGGCTGCAGGATTCAGGCTTTATTCCTCATTGGCTGCAGGATTCAGGCATAATTCCTCATTGGCTGCAGGATTCAGGCGTGATTCCTCATTGGCTGCAGAATTCAGACGTGATTCCTCATTGGCTGCAGGATTCAGGCGTGATTCCTCATTGGCTGCAGGATTCAGGCGTGATTCCTCATTGGCTGCAGGATTCAGGCATGATTCCTCATTGGCTGCAGGATTCAGGCTTGATTCCTCATTGGCTGCAGGATTCAGGTGTGATTCCTCATTGGCTGCAGTATTTAGGCTTGATTCCTCATTGGCTGCAGGATTCAGGCATGATTCCTCATTGGCTGCAGGATTCAGGTGTGATTCCTCATTGGCTGCAGAATTCAGGCGTGATTCCTCATTGGCTGCAGGATTCAGACATGAAGTCATGAATCCAGCTGCCTCACAAAGTAAGTGTATTTTCTCATCAGGTGCACAAATAGCAATATTTTGTTCATGGACACAAGCAGAAGAACTCATTTGAATTATGTTTTTATTTTAATAAATATGCTACATGTGGGTTTCTGGGTTGCTGTTAAGTAAACTGTGACAATGCAACAGAAAAACAGGAAGAAAAAAAAACATGGTGTCGCGAACGGCAATCCAAGCTTTTTTTTTACACGGCTTATGTGAAGATCTCTCACTCAACACGCCTACAAATTGTATTATTCAGAGGTAGATTGGTAAATTATGCATCAAAGCAATTAATTATTGAGAAAGATAATATATAAAAGTGAGGGGAGGAGGGAGGGGGGGGGGCTCTCAGGGGAACGGTGGTCATTATCACATTCCATTTGACAGCAAATCCCACACAGCTGAACTTTAATTTTTTATGTTTTTGAAGAGTCTCTCACACCTTTTCTACTGTTTTACATTTTATGTCTATGTTCCCTTTTTTGTTATCGTAAGAATTTATTCATATCATGTGGATTTTATGGTTTCATTTGGAGACTTTCCTCACTCCCATCCATCATCATCCCATGTTTTGTTGTGTTTGTTTTTTTTTATAACAATGCCATAAATCTCTCACTGTGATCACTACAGCAGAGAAATGCTGACATAAGAGCGGTTAAACAGTGATGAAATGCTTGGACTCTGAATGACACTCAAGTGAAAATCAGCTGACCCAGGATGATCTCTCTCTCTCTCTCTCTCTCTCTCTCTCTCTCTCTCTCTCTCTCTCTCTCTCTCTCTCTCTCTCTCTCTCTGCTTTGGTTGTCGAATTAACATAAAGCCACAAAATAAGTCGGAAAACGAGCAGTTTATCTTCTAAAAAAATGTGACTGAAGTGCATCCGAAGTGACTCTGCAAACACTATTTGTAAAGCAATATGACACTTTTCTTTTGGTTTTGTTTTTTGTTTTTTTAACAGTGATTTCCTCTTTGCAATTTGCCTCCTGTATGTATGGACTCATCATCAGGACAGTATTATAACACTAGGGAATAACACTAGTTGACGACTGAGCTTGTAAAGAAGGGCTTTGTACATTATGAAATCCTCATTTTATAAGATTATTATTAATAAAAATCAAATGGACAACATTGCAGAATATATTTGGGAGGGAGGGGAAAACTCATTTGGGAGGGAAGAGGGAGGGTTTGTACAATAAAGATTTTGAGTTTACACACTCCAGTATTGTTTTGTTTTGTTTTATTTTAGGAATAAAGTTTTTTGATTGTGTCTTTAAGTGCTCAAAGCCAATGACAGGCCGGAGTGGGTGGGATCAACTTAACCAGGTGACACTTGAGAGGAAACTGGTGCACAACACATGACACATGCAACCAGAGTGACAAAATGTTGCATAAAATTATTAATTTAACAGTGAGGGATGTTAGATTTCCAACATCTCTGGAGCAGCATGGCTCAGACGCGATGGTAAGGAGGTTTCTGCACCATGCATACACGTTTAGTTTAAGTGAGTTAAAGTTTGAGCCAGTTTTTTCTTTTCCAGCACACAGATCCGGATTATTCAGCCGCCTATGTGCTCCTCCACACGGACTGTGGACTGACAGGTTTCGGCCTTACTTTCACTTTGGGGAAAGGCACAGAGATAGGTAAGATTTATAAAATGTAGTCAATGCATTTAAGAAATAAAACCGTGTGTAAGCTTTACGGTCATGTCTGCAAGCGTCTGGTCTGCTGCCGCCTTCAGGTGCTCTTTTAAAACTCGGATTTTAGACATTCCATGTAAATACAAGGAACCAAAGCAAAGAAGAAAAATTGAGATCAATACACACAAGAGAGAAAATACTGATGATAAAAATGTTTATTAAAGTTAAATAACATAAGTAAAATTAGAGAGAATAAGAGAAAATGTTTATTCAAAGTTAGAGTTAAAAAGAACTAGGTTTAAATAGATTAAAAAGACAAAAGTAAAATGAAATTAAAGAAATGAAGTTTAATAAAAGATAGACTAAAACTAAAACTAAACAAACAGACAAATAAATTGTTAAGAAGATAAAACGTATAGAATGATAATAAAATAGTGTAAAATAAAGTAGTAAAATTAAAATATCGAAATAAATGGAATAAAAAGACTATAAACAATTATCAATCAAAAGCAAATTATGTGAATTACATTACAAGATTTTATGCATAAATTAGACCAAACCCGGTTGTTTTATGACATATAACATACATTTAATTACTTATCATGCCGAAAATATTACATTATATTACTAAAATAGTCTTTTAATTATACAGATGTTTAATTAGACACACAAGTTCATAGCTGGCACACTCAAAACAAACAAATAAGAAACACCAACCGGTTTTAAAAAAGGCTCTAAATGCTTAAATACCAATAAATAATGGTGTCAGAACAGTTCTCATGTTTCCCACGTCACCTGAAGGCATCATCTCCTTACTCACTTCCTAATGTGTAAAGTTGAGCCTCATACTGCCACCTTGTGGTTATTTTATTTAAAGTCAAAGTAATGCATTTCTGCTGCAGCTGTTGCAGTTTAACCACAATAAATATGATGTAGAGCTGCAATGACTGATCAGAAAATTCACTTTTGATAATAAATCAGTTGTTTGAGTCATTTTTAAAGCTAAAAAACACCAAAGATTTGATGAAGTAAGGCTCTTATAATTGAGAAAATTGAGAGTTTGCTTCTTTTCTTGGTCTAATTAAATATGTTTGTGATTTTGGACAGTTTAATGATATTGTGATCATCATTTTTCATAATTTTCTGATGTTTTTGTGCATTAAAGGAATAATAATAATGTTTAATTTATAAGCTTCCATCCTCTTGAAGGCTGATTTCTGCGTGTGTGTAACCCTGCAGTGGTTTGTGCTGTGGAGGCTCTGGCACCGCTCGTCATCGGGAAAACTTTGGAGGAGATCGTGAGCGACTTCCGTGGATTTTATCGCCTCCTGACCAGCGACGGCCAGATGAGATGGGTAAGATACACATCATGTAAAAAAGGTAAACACTGAACCAATCAGCCTCAGGTTATATTAACACATCCTCCCTCGCTTTAATTACATTATCTTTGCAAACATGATCAAATCTTTTCATGGATTTTATACTTTTTGGACCGAAGGGAAGAAGCTGACCTAGATTCAGACTCAGATTAGTTACAAAAATCACCTAAAATCATTCTTTCTGCCCATTAAATTAAACGTTAACCTTTGTGTCGTTCTCGTCTGTTTTGACTGTTCCTTCTTTCCTCCCTTCCTTCCTTCCTTCCTTCCTTCCTTCCGTCTGTCCTTCTTCCCTCCCTCCTTCTCTCTTTCTTTCCTTCCTCTCTCTTTCCTCCCTTCCTTCTGTCCTTCCTTCCTCTCTCTTTCCTCCCTTCCTTCTGTCCTTCCTTCCTCCTTCTCTCTTTCATTCCCCCCCCAGCTTCCTTCCTCCCTTCCTCTTTTCCTTTCTCCCTCCCTCCGTCCTTCTCTCTTTCTTTCTTTCTTTCTTTCTTTCTTTCTTTCTTTCTTTCTTTCTTTCTTTCTTTCTTTCTTTCTTTCTTCTTTCCTTCCTTCCTTCCTTCCTCTCTCCTTTCCTTCCTCATTTCCTTCCTTCTTCCTCCCTTTCTTCCTTCCTCCCTCTTTTCCTACCTTCTTCCTTTCTTCCATCCTTCGTTCCTTCCTTCCTTTTTCCTCCCTTCCTTCCTTGACTCGAGGACAACAGGAGGGTTAACACACTAATCTCCACCTCCATCTTGACATCAACTAAATATAAAATGTTCCACTTCCTGCCTTTTTTTCTTCTCTATTTACGTTTAATGTGTCGCCCCAGCTCGGCCCGGAGAAAGGAGTGATCCAGTTGGCTACGGCTGCGGTGCTGAACGCTGTGTGGGACCTGTGGGCGAGAGCGGAGGGCAAGGTGGGGGAGTCATTTAAAAACCAACATTTCCTTTTACAAGCATGACTGTGTTTGACTCACATCCTCTCCTCATCAGTCTCATCATTATTATTTCCTGTCGTCCTCCCAGGTCAAATTGACCCCGTCTGTTTTGACTGTTCCTTCCTTCCTTCCATCTGTCCTCCCTCCCTCCTTCCCTTCATCCTTCCTCCTTCCTTTCCTTCCTTCTTCCTCCCTTGCATCATTCCTTCCTTCCTTCTTTCCCTCCTTCCTTCTTTCCTTTCCTCCCTTCCTTCCTCCCTCCTTTCCTTCCTTCCCTTCCTTCCTACCTCCTTTCCCTCTTCTTCTTCCCTTCCATCCTTCCTTTCCTTCTTTCCTCTGTCCTTCTTTCCTTCCTTCCTCTTTTCCTTTCTCCCTCCCTCCCTCGTTCCTTTTTTCCTCCCTCCCTCTTACCTTCCTTCTTTCCTTTCCTTTCTTCCTTCCTTGACTCGAGGACAACAGGAGGGTTAAAAACTAACATTTCCTTTAACAAGCATGACTGTGTTTGACTCACAGCCTCTTCTCATCCTTCTCATCATTATTATTATTTTTTACTTCCTGTAGCCGCTGTGGAAGCTGCTGGCTGACATGGTGAGTCACAGATGATTTATTTTAGATGAGAGAGTTTTGTGTCTCCTGGTTTTGATCTCAGGGGAAATATTATGTGTCATATATGTGTTTGTTTTTTTTAGGATCCGAAGCAGATTGTTTCATGCATTGACTTCAGATACATCACTGATGTTCTAACAGAGGACGAAGCTTTAGGTGAGATGAGTTTATAATATGTAGGAATATAAGATCTGCTGCCTTTTAAAGCAGGAAGAAGACTGAAGAAACTCTTCTCCAGTAAAAAGAGGGAAGGAAGGAAGGAAGGAATGAAAGAAGGAAGGAAAAAGAAAAGAAGACAGTAAGGAAGGAAGGAAGGAAGGAAAATGAGACAGGAAGGAAGGAAAATGAGACAGGAAGGAAGGAAAAGAAGACAGTGAGGAAGGAAGGAAAAGGAGACAGGGGGAAGGAAGGAAAAGAAGACAGGAAGGAAGGGGAAAAAACAGGAAGGAATGAAAGAAGACAGTAAGGAAGGAAGGAAAAGGAGACAGGAGGGAAGGAAAAGGAGACAGGAGGGAAGGAAGAAAGGGGCAGGGAAATAAGACAGGAAGGAAGGAAAGAAGACAGTAAGTAAGGAAGGAAGGGATGAAAAGAAGGAAGGAAGGAAAATGAGACACGAAGGAATGAAAGAAAGAAAGAAAGAAAGAAATAAGACAGGAAGGAAGGAATGAAAATGAGACAGGAAGGCAGGGGAAAAAAACAGGAAGGAAGGAAAGAAGACAGGAAGGAAGAAAAAAAAGGAAGGAAGGAAGGAAGGAAAGTGGGCCGGATTGGACGCCTTGGCAGCCTGGTTCTGGCCCACGGACCTTATATTTGACATCCCTTTCTCTTTTCTCTCTGTCAGACCTGCTGCTGAAAGCTCAGGAGGGGAAGCAGCAGAGAGGTGAGAGCACTTCATTAATCACACGGCTGAATGAGACTATGTGGGAAACCAAACTGCCTCTTTAGAAACGTAACAGGAGAGCTGTTAGTGAACTGCACCCTCGTGATTCCCCCATTAAAGATTAAAGCAGCACTTCAGAGCGGAGTATTAATTATAGGGGCATGTGGACTGATTGTTTCTCCTCCAGAGGATCAGATGCTGAGGGAAGGTTATCCTGCTTACACCACTTCCTGCGCTTGGCTCGGATACCCGGACCAGCAGCTCAAACAGGTGATGTTGCTATAGAAACGCCTCCCTTCCTTCCTTCCTTCCGTCTGTCCTTCCTCCCTTCCTTCTTTCCTGTCCTTCTTTCCTTCCCTCCTCCCTTCCTCTTTTCCTTTCTCCCTCCCTCCCTCCTTCCTTCTTTCCTCCCTCCCTCCCACCTTCCTTCCTTGTTTCCTCCGTCCTTCCTTCCTTCTGTCCTTCCTTCCTCCTTCCCTCCTCCCTTCCTTCTTTACTCCCTCCTTCCTTCTCTTTCTTTCCTTCCCCTTCCTTCCTCCTACTCTCTTTCTTTCCTCCCCCTTCCTTCCTTCCTTCTTTCCTCCCTCTGTCCTTCTCTCTTTCTTTCCTCCCCCTCCCTTCCTTCTTTCCTCTGTCCTTCTTTCCTTCCCTCCTCCCTTCCTCTTTTCCTTTCTTCCTCCCTCCCTCCTTATCTCTTTCTTTCCTCCCCCCTACCTTCTTCCCTTCCTACTTCCTTCCTTCCTTCCTTCCTTCTTTCCTTTCCTCCCTTCCTTCCTTCCTCCCTCCTTTCCTTCCCTCCTTCCTTTCTCCCTCCTTTCTTTCCTTCTTCCTCCCTTCCTTCCTTGACTCGAGGACAACAGGAGGGTTAAATAACTGTGTGTGTGTGTGTGTGTGTGTGTGTGTGTGTGTGTGTGTGTGTGTGTGTGTTTTCTGCAGCTCTGCACAGATGCTCTTAAGACTGGTTGGAGCAGGTTTAAGGTGAAGGTTGGCGCCGATCTAGAGGACGATATCCGCAGGTGTCGTCTCATAAGAGAAATGATCGGACCCAATAACACTCTGGTAAGAACATGTTTCTGTGTCCATGTGGTTTAGTTTAAATTTAAAGGGGTTAAAATGTGAAAATAAACGTATGAATAACTTGCACACATTCTTTTTTTGTGGACCCAGCATCAAATTTCTGCTTTTAATCCATTTAGAGAGAATATATTAGAGGATTATGGTAAAAATGTCTAAGTGGTGTAACCATAAAAACTTTGTACCAAATAATTCAACTTGCTTAAAAACAGTAAATTGTCAATAAAACACCATATCAACTAGTTTGGCATGATCTTACATTATAACTTTTATATTAAATAAAGGTAATGGAATACAATTGTTCTAAATATTACATTTCATCTGGTAACCATGGAGATCAGGAAACATTTACATTATTTAAATGAAGTCATTATTAGTATAAGTCCACTTTAATACACTGTAGGTGATAAAATATGTAATATTTATCATTCTACTGTGGTTACACCATTTTATTTTCTTCCTCCTTTTTCTTTCTTTCCTCCTCCTCCAACTTCTTGTTCTTTCTCTTCTTCCTCCTTTCTTTCTTTCTTTCTTCCTCCAACTTCTTGTTCTCTCTTTCTCCTTTTTCTTTCTTCCTCTCCTCCTCCTACTTCTTGTTCTTTCTCTTCTTTCTGTCTTTCTTTCTTTCTTTATTTATTTCATTGTTTCTTTCTTTCTTTTCTTTCCTCCTCCAACTTGTTTGTTCTTTCTTTTCTTTCTCCCTTTTCTTTCTTTCTTTCTTTTTCTTCTTTCTTTCTTTCTTTCTTTTCTTTGCTCCTCCAACTTCTTGTTTTTTCTTTCTTTCTTTCTAGGTGGATAAAATATTTCATATTTATCATTATTTTCTGGTTACACCATTTTCTTTGTTTGTTTTCTTCCTCCTTTTTCTTTCTTTCTTTCTCTCCTCCAACTTCTTGTTGTTCTTTCTCTCTCCTTTCTTTCTTTCTCTCCTCCTCCTCCTCCTACTTGTTCTTTCTCTTCTTCCTCCTCTTTCTTTCTTTCTTTCTAGGTGGATAAAACATGTAATATGTATCATTATTTTGTGGTTACACCATTTGACATTTTCAGGAGCATTCAGTCTTACTTTTTACTTTTTACCAAACCTGATGCTGCTTTTAACATATTTGTATTGCTCATCTTGCCAACACTTATATACCTTTATTTCTCACTGACTAACATTAGAAAACAGCTGACTGAGGTGTTCTTTGTGTCAGATGATCGATGCCAACCAGAGATGGGACGTAGCCGACGCTATCAGCTGGGTGAGAAGTCTGGCTGAGTTCAAACCTCTTTGGATCGAGGAGCCGACGTCTCCAGATGACATCCTGGGTCACGCTGCTATATCTATGGTGTTTTTTATTTTCCTATTTCTTCCTCTGCTCACACGTCTGCATCAGCGTTAATATAAAAGATGTCTGGCTCTGTCTCTGCAGGCTTTGGCTCCACTCGGGATCGGCGTGGCAACGGGAGAGCAGGTCAGAGCCGCTGTTTATTCTGCCAGACGCATCGCCGGCTGATGACATCATCATTTCTTAGTTAAGTGACTGTTTCCTCTGCAGTGTCACAACCGGGTGATGTTTAAGCAGTTCCTCCAGGCCTCGGC
This sequence comes from Scomber scombrus, assembly GCF_963691925.1. Lineage (NCBI taxonomy): Eukaryota > Metazoa > Chordata > Actinopteri > Scombriformes > Scombridae > Scomber > Scomber scombrus. The sequence goes on from NC_084989.1 coordinate 22,313,774, forward strand.
CCTGCAGTTCGTCCAGATAGACAGCTGCCGGCTGGGCAGCGTCAACGAGAACCTGGCCGTGCTGCTGATGGCTCACAAGTTCAAAGGTAAAGATCTGACAGCAGTAACGCAAGAGAAACACGTGGGAAGCAACAATATTAACCTTTGTGTCGTCAAATTGACCCCGTCTGTCCTTCCTCCTTCTTTCCTTCCTTCCTCCTTCCTTTCTTTCCTTCCTCCTTCTTTCCTTCCTCCCCCCCTACATTCCTCCCTCCCTCCTTCTTTCTTTCCTCCCCCCACCTTCCTTCTTTCCTTCCTTCCTCTTTTCCTTTCTCCCTCCCTCCCTCCTTCCTCCTTTCCTTCCTCCCTTCCTTCTTTCTTCCCCCCTACATTCCTCCCTTCCTTTCTCCCTCCCTCCTTCTTTCCTCCCCCCTACCTTCCTTCTTTTCCTTTCTCCCTCCCTCCTTCTTTCCTCCCCCCTACCTTCCTTCTTTTCCTTTCTCCCTCCCTCCCTCCTTCTTTCCTTTCATTCCCTCGAAGAAAGAAAGGAAAGAAGGTAGGAGGGAGGGAGAAAGGAAAGGAGGGAAGAAAGAAGGAACAGTCAAAACAGACGGGGTCAATTTGACCCGGGAGGACGTGATGAAGGTTAATAGCATTAATAATTTATATATTCACTTATATTTTATGACACATCTGATAATTGTTTACTTTTCGTCAGCTTTGTGCCTCCATAGAATTATTCCAGTATCATTAAAACACATTAAACTCTTTACTTCCTGTTTAGTGCCGGTTTGTCCTCACGCTGGAGGAGTCGGCCTCTGTGAGCTCGTCCAGCATCTGATTCTGTTCGACTACATCTGTGTGTCAGCGGACCTCAGTAACCGGTGAGAGCACGGACCAATCAGATCAATCACTGATTACATTGATCTGATTGTAATATTATAATCAATATTGCCTTGTTTATTTTCTCCTTCCTCAGAATGTGTGAATACGTCGACCATCTGCACGAACACTTCACTTGTCCCGTGGTGATTCGTGACGCTCACTACATTCCCCCGAAGGTACGACTCTCTCTGCTTTACTTTTTCCTTCTCCTTCATCTTTCCTTCCTTCCTTACTGTCTCCTTTTCCTTCCTTCCTGTCTCCTTTTCCTTCCTTCCTGTCCTCTTTTCCTTCGTCTTTCCTTCCTTCCTCACTGTCTTCTTTTCCATCCTTCCGGTCTCCTTTTGCTTCCTTCTTTACTGTCTCCTTTTCCTTCCTTCCTTACTGTCTCCTTTTCCTTCCTTCCTTCCTTACTGTCTCCTTTTCCATCCTACCTTACTGTATTTTCCTTCCTTCCTTACTGTCTCCTTTTCCTTCCTTACTGCCTCCTTTTCCTTCCTTACTGTCTCCTTTTCCTTCCTTCCTTCTTTACTGTCTCCTTTTCCTTCCTTCCTGTCTCCTTTTCCTTCCTTCCTTACTGTATTTTCCTTCCTTCCTTTATTTTCCTTCCTTCCTTACTGTCTCCTTTTCCTTCCTTCCTTACTGTATTTTCCTTCCTTCCTTCCTGTCTCCTTTTCCTTCCTTCCTTACTGTATTTTCCTTCCTTCCTTTATTTTCCTTCCTTCCTTACTGTCTCCTTTTCCTTCCTTCCTTACTGTATTTTCCTTCCTTCCTTACTGTATTTTCCTTCCTTCCTTACTGTCTCCTTTTCCTTCCTTCCTTACTGTATTTTCCTTCCTTCCTTACTGTCTCCTTTTCCATCCTTCCTTACTGTATTTTCCTTCCTTCCTTACTGTCTCCTTTTCCTTCCTTCCTTACTGTATTTTCCTTCCTTCCTTTATTTTCCTTCCTTCCTTACTGTCTCCTTTTCCTTCCTTCCTTACTGTATTTTCCTTCCTTCCTTCCTGTCTCCTTTTCCTTCCTTCCTTACTGTATTTTCCTTCCTTCCTTTATTTTCCTTCCTTCCTTACTGTCTCCTTTTCCTTCCTTCCTTACTGTATTTTCCTTCCTTCCTTACTGTATTTTCCTTCCTTCCTTACTGTCTCCTTTTCCTTCCTTCCTTACTGTATTTTCCTTCCTTCCTTACTGTCTCCTTTTCCATCCTTCCTTACTGTATTTTCCTTCCTTCCTTACTGTCTCCTTTTCCATCCTTCCTTACTGTATTTTCCTTCCTTCCTTACTGTCTCCTTTTCCTTCCTTCCTTACTGTATTTTCCTTCCTTCCTTACTGTCTCCTTTTCCATCCTTCCTTACTGTATTTTCCTTCCTTCCTTACTGTCTCCTTTTCCTTCCTTCCTTACTGTATTTTCCTTCCTTCCTTTATTTTCCTTCCTTCCTTACTGTCTCCTTTTCCTTCCTTCCTTACTGTATTTTCCTTCCTTCCTTACTGTATTTTCCTTCCTTCCTTCCTTACTGTATTTTCCTTCCTTCCTTACCGTCTCCTTTTCCTTCCTTACCGTCTTCTTTTCCTTCCTTCCTTCCTTTCCTGACTTTTCTTCCCTCTTTTTACTAGTGGCCTTTGTATGGAGAGGAGTTTGACCTCCCTGCTTTAAAAAAAAAAAAAGGCAGCAAATCTTATTTCTACACATTATTTTTTTTAAAAACTATCAAGCCCAAATCAGTTATTATCACATAACGTTTGTATTCTTTCATTTTTAGGCTGCAGGATATTCTTGTGAGATGCTCGAAGCGTCAGTGCAGAGACATCGGTACCCTGACGGAGACGTATGGAAATCTCTGCACATGAAGAAATGAGCACTCTGATTTTTAATAATTAACCTGAAGATATTTTGAATGTTGGAATAAATTAAGTTAAACTAAGTGAAAACCCAACATCGCACTAATCAATCAAGTCATAATTAGAAAATGTTTAAAATCAGCCGCTTCAATTACAGATTTTTGGAATTGAACCTCTTGATTTCTGTTTCAATAACATTTTCATACAAATCAAAATTGACAAAGCACCTTTATTTACACAATCAGAAAATAACAACAAATATTAAAAAAAAGACTGAAACACAAAAAACAAATAACTCACAACACTGTTCTACAGTAGGATCCAGGAAGTCTTTAGACTGTAGATTTGTTTTTACACTTCAAATAGAAGAAAACACCCAAATCACCATTTTAAAATAATGCATTTAACTGTTTCTGTTGTTGTAATTGAGGTTAAATAAAGTTTAAATATGTACTGATTTGTTAAAAAGTCAAATGAAGCAGAACTTGTGTTAAATGTGCTTTTAAGTGCTTTCCTGGTTGAAAATAACCATATATATAAATATCTCTCTATAATAATCTTAAAGTTGGGGTGTTAAACAGCCATCTGCATCTTGATGGAGGGATGAGGGTTATAGTCACAGATTTCAAAGTCTTCTGCGCAGAAATCGTCGATGCTCTCCACTTTTCTCAGGATCTTCAGTTTGGGGAAAGGTCTGATCTCTCTCTGGAGCTGGAGAACGTTTATAGAAAAGAAATGTTTGTGTAAGAAAACAAAAGAGGATTACAACTTTTTTTTCCTCCCTCTTTAAATTTTCTTTACATCAACATACCTGTACTTTAAGAGGTTCGATGTGGTTGATGTAGATGTGAGCGTCTCCCAGGGTGTGAACAAAGTCGCCAGGCTGCAGAGACGAGACAAAAAAAACAAACAGTTCTTACAAAAGTGCTTCACAGTGCAGAGGGAAGCCCTGGTTACCATGGCGACGCATTTAGAAGCAACAAGAAATAAAGTCACTCAGTTCAAATACAAAGTTATAAAAATCAATATTTGCAGACTATAAGTGGAGCAAGAACCTGTTTAGTCTTGAATTTTAACCCTTATAATATTCATACTCTGACTCATAATTAATCTCTACACTAATTCATTCATAAATTCACCATCAGTCATTAATAAATGTTTTGATTAACTTTAATGAAACAGTCAGAGAGCAAACAGTGTATTTTTATTTATTCATAGTTTAAAAAAACCTCACTATTTTATGGTGCAGGAGAATATTTTATAGAATATAAAAGAATAAAACATGTTTGAATGGGTTTTTTTTTTTTGTACATTTGCATATATAAAAGTGTATATTATGCATTTTATTTCTGTACTTTGGGTCACATAAGGAAAATACCAGCTAAAAGTAATGTGTATATGGTGGTGAACAGTATGTGAAGGTTAAAAACAATCTAAAATGTACTGGGATCCAGTGAAGAAAGGCTGAGATGGGGGTGATATGATCATGCTGCTGCAGACAGGAAAGAGTGTTGCCAGGAGCTCAGAGGCCTCACCTTGAGTCCCGTGATGTGTGCGATCATGTAGGTGAGCAGAGCGTAGCTGGCGATGTTGAACGGCACTCCGAGGCCCATGTCGCCCGAGCGCTGGTACAGCTGACACGACAGCTCGCCGTCGCACACGTAGAACTGACACAGAGCGTGACAGGGAGGCAGAGCCATGAAGGGCAGGTCTGCAACGACATGAGCAAGCAAAAAATAAATAAATGTTAACGTCATTAAAATTAAAAGACTTAACGAGCTGTTTTTAACGGCTCGACGAGTTTAATTTCTCCATCTGCTGCACCTTTGGGATTCCAGGCGCACATGATGATCCGTCTGTCCTCTGGGTTCTTCTTGATGGTGTCGATGACTTTCTGCAGCTGGTCGACACCTTGTCCTGTGTAATCTGATGAAGGAAGGCAAGAAAATCACCATTTAAAAGTTGTGTTTAGCTGCATTTAAAACATGATCCTGTTATAAAGCTGCAAATGTAAAGAATTGAAGCTGTGCAGGTGTTTTTGTGCAACTTATTATCAGAAATGTTATCTTTAAAAGTGGAGTTTTATGTGTCTTTCCAAAAAGTTATCTCCTTAAAATGCCTTTTAATACTTTGTGTGGGTTTATTCTGCAGCAGCATATCCAAATAAACACATTTTATAGCTTTAAGTCGCTCAAAATGTACCTAAAACTTTTCCCTCTGGTCACAAAGTTGATTATAAAACACACCGACATCTTTAACTGTGGCTATAGTGGCATTTTCTGTCTTATTTCTGCTATTATTTTCTTTAATTCCCTATTAATATCCATTATATCTTCAATTTTGCTGCCAGTTTTAAGTTCTGGAGCCTTGCAGAAAATCACAATTGTGCTGATATCAAAAATAACCGAAAATAGAAAAGTGTGGAAACCTTAAAAACAGGAGGAATGGATGTGGTGGTGATAGATAAATAAATACCTGCGTGCATGTTTGTGTACTCGGCTCCAAAGTGCCTCCACTGGAAACCGTACACGGGTCCGAGGTCGCCCTCCTCTCGGTCTGTGAACCCGCTCTTGTCCAGGAAGTCCCGCGAGCCGTTGGCATCCCAAATCTTCACTCCTTTCTCCGACAGCTCCTTAGCATTCGTGGATCCCTGAGACGGACCAAAGATTATCAGAGCATGAGAAGAAAAGGCTGTATGTCAAATTAAAAAAAGGTTCAGGTACTTTCTGTTTTAGGTGCTGAGGTTTTAAGAACTCATATTTCTGCCTTAGTTTGTGATGATGCTATTCTTCATCAGTCTCACCTTGATAAACCAAAGCAACTCTTCAAGGATTCCTCTCCAAAAGACTCTCTTGGTCGTCAGCAGCGGAAACTGATCTACAAATGAAACAGGAACAGGTTATCCAAACGTGTTTGCATCACTTTTGTTTGTTTTTTTAATTAATGGTATAAAAAGGACACTAAAATACTGAAAACTGGAGGTTGTTCTTGTACATTTCCATTTTAAATAATTCATTATATTTTTCAACTTCATTTATTTGACTGTTTTAGTTACTGTACTTTACAAATTATGACTTTTTTAAAGTGTAAATTAAAACTACCAAAGTGTCTAAACTACATAAAAACAGCTCCACATTACATTAACCACCTGAAACACGTTAATGTACCACTAACAATAACCAGTAGTAGTAACAGTAATACTAGTTCCTGAATTGACAGGAGTGCGAATAAGTTGGGGTTAAGTTTGCAGCTAATTATTATTTCTTTATTATTGTCATCATCATCATCATCATCAATTAAAATTGTTTTGATTCGTTTAACAAATGATAATGTAGAGCCGCTTTAATGTCACTTATAAATAGTGCAACTGTAGTCGCGCCCGGCACAATATGGCGTCCGCGCGGGAAATTTTTCCCGCAAAATAATAGCGTTTAAACATAAATAACTCATCAAAACATGTCACAACCTCTCCACAAACATCCACGCTATTAATGTCTGGTGATATAACGTAATATGTAATGGTGTGTTCACCGTTTACTTGTCTGTTTTAAGCAGGTAAAGCAGAGGCACACAGTTTGTTTTGTTTCCTCTCCAAATGGCCTCTGAAGAAACAACCGCCAGAACACAAAGGTTCCGCCCCTCTCCACGTTTAACATAAACGTAGCAAATCAACATTTATATCAACATATATGCTTTCTAATTGAAAACATAAATATAGACATGACTAAAATGAATTACAGTACTCATTAAAAAGGAATCTTACCACCTAAATGTGGCCACACTAGTCATAACGTGTTATTAGATGGTTTTTTTATGAATGAATGTACAACTTTTACTTATATTTAGTGCTCAGTGTTGTGATTTTGCTGCTTTTTTTTTCAACACAGGCGCTGCATACTTTAAATACTTCGTCTCCATCACATCACATAAATAATCACACACAATCACAGGCAGCTGCTCACCTCGGAGACTGTATCTGGCCTGAGAGCCAAACACAGACACGACCCCTGTCCCGGTGCGATCCCCCTTCCTGAGGCCCTGCTGCATAATATATTCAATCTGATCCAGATAACCTTGTTCATCACAAAATAAACCAAACGAGCTCTTCTTATTCTCCTTCTTCTCCTCCTCTGTCTGGGTGCCTTTCTGCTTCTCCGGGTCGGCCCCTCGGTGCAGATCCTCGGTATGTATCTCTGAAGTAGCAGGCATGTTTGTGGATGATATGTGGTGAAGAGTTTTTTGCTGCTGCTGCTGCTGTGCTGTCCTGCTCTGAGATGTGTTGTGTCGTGGCGCGTTCACCGTTGAAATTCTGGCGGGTAAAAATATGTCCCGCCCCAGTTTAGAACCCTCGCTCACCTTGGCCAATCACAACCGTGCATTCAGACACGTGGAGCGACTCGACTGACAGTTAGACACACACACAAGCACACGGGCACACACACACGCACACACACACACACACACACTCTGAGAAATCCCTTTGAAAAGTTATATTTTAACTAGGGGGTGTGACGAGATCTCGCGAGATTAAAACATGCCGATATTTCTCGTCAAAGTGAATGAAAAAAAAATGCGATCGGTTTTCTGTCTTCTTTTAATAATGTCACGTGTGGATCATTAACCTTGTTGCCGCTTCTACCTGCTGAGAAAGACCTCACAGTCAGCAGTAAGAGGTGAGGAAAGGAGCAACTCAGGTCTCTACTACCCTACTACCTACTACCACACACTACCAAATTAAAACACAATTTATATGTTGTTCTACTTGTGTATGTGTGTGATAGGATTTGTGTGTGTTTTTTATTAGCAATATGTTATAAATTGTGATAATTTGACTCTTTATCTCATTTATATTTATATACTAGGATTGTTTCTATTGTTTATAATTCACTTTCTGGTATTAGTCATTGTATATATTTTTTATAATTTATGTATTTATGGTTGTTATTTCCATAAATACCTAAATGATCTATCTATAAAATATCTATCTATATGGGGAAACCTTTTACAGTGCTTGCATATTGCATACAGCGAATGCAATATGTAACTATTGCAAAGTCAATAAAGGATTGGATGCATCATGCATTGTTGTGATGACAACAAATAAAAAGGCGAATGTCAAGAAGCAAACTGTACATTTTTTATTCATAAACTCTAAAAATTAACATATATGAACAAAAAGCCCTGAGTATGTGAAGGTTTTTATACATCTATAAAGTGCATTTTCAAGTTTTGTTTTTATACAAAGATGAGTTGGGAGTATTTCTGTTACAAAGCCGGCACCAGCGTCTGAAGGTGAAGGAAAGTTACTGCATTCCTGCGTTGAGAAAAACAGATAACTGCTGTTTATGGAGCGTCAGAGCCTCCTGGGCCACATACTGCATGAAAATGGGGTCATCCACCTCCAGATCTGCAGGGACCAAGACGGTTATCGGGGCGGAGTCCAGTATGGTTACAACCACACTGCTGTCAGATTTAGGTGTGTTAGTCTTCATCTGCTGTGGATCCACCTGGAAAAAAAAAAAAAAGAAATTGTATCAACACATAAGAAAAAAATGTAGATTCTTGAGATGACATCAGGCTCACTGCTATGAATGAGCAGTGAAAGAAGTTTTCCTCACTGTAATCATTCCTCCTGTTCATACTGATGATAAAATATCTCATTCAAATATGCTTTTAATGTAAGTGATGAAGGACAAAATCCAAAGTGTGTCCACACAGTCATTTAAAAGTTGATGTGAAGCTTATGTAGAGGCTTCAGTTAGTCATATCAAGTAGATATCTGCCACATTTACAGTATTTTTAAGCATCAAATTCCCTCTTTGTGTCTCCCTGTTGAGCTACAGTGGAAGTAAAGTAACAAAAAGAGGGAATTTGGCACTAAAAGACTGTAACGTTGAAACATATCTACTTGATTTGACTCATTTGGACGACTGATTAGCTTCATATTAGCTTCAGATAAACTATATTACAATACATTTTTGCACAGAAGGAGGACTGTGGGTTTTGTCTTCTGCATTATGAAAGGATCTTCTAATAGTCCGTATGAACAGGAGGAATGATTACAGAAAGAAAAACGGGTTTCAGTGCTAATTCAGGCATCTGGCTATTGTATATTTCAATTCTGGAGTATTTACAGGGTCCAAAAATCATTAAATAAACAGGATTAGTCATTCATTTAAGGAATCAAATCTATTATCTATGACAGAAGTCAATTAGGATTATTTTGAATGCACTTTGGTAAATTCTAATTGGATGAACAATAATCCTTTATTTAACTGTATTTGGAAACAATGATAACATCCCTAATTAAAGTTATCAAAATAAAGCCTGGAATCACAGCAGCAGTACCGTGATCACACTGAAGATGTTGTTTGGTCCCACTGTGCTGTTAGACAGCTGGCTGACCCAGCCGTACTTGTCATCCATTTTGCTGAGCCACCTCTGCGTGTCTGCCGTGTGTCTCTTGACCAGCTGCAGCCTGTCGTCGTACTGCTGACGGGAGGCGTTCAGCAGCATGTACATCTCCTCCATCTCAGAGTGCAACTGCTGCACAGTGGGACACTCTGCAAGTGGCACACATGAGATCACATACAGGGAAGTTTGCATGGTGAAGTCAGGGACCAAGAAAACTGAGCAACCACTTAGAGTTTTTCTAATAGATTTACCTTTTAACAGATATTCCTCACATGTCTCGCACAAGCCTTGGAGCTGCCAGCACTCTGATGCTTGCCTGCGGAGTCGTTTGCACAGATGTCTGCTCTGGGACTGTCCAAAACCAGGAACTGAGCCTGCTTCTTTGGAGATGAACACATAAAAACAGATGAGAGGAAATGAAGTGAACAAACTTAGATATTTGATGTCATTGTGCATTAGGGTACCTCTGCCTGATTGCTGAAAATACTCCTCAGCCTCTTCTATCTCCTCAAACACATCAGCTACCGTGGAGCTGAATTCCTCCAGCACATTCCTCCCAAAGTCATACACCGAGTCCAGGATGTGATCCAGGCCGACGGTCCTGAAGAAGCCGGCACTCGAGCCGCTCTGCATGCCCGAAAGAGAACTGGGCTGCAGCTCAGTCGTGAAGGCCGCCAAGAAGGTATTCCCGAACTCGTCTTGCATCTTCTTGACCAGATGGACGCTCTGGTTGTGCAGGAGGCTGGTGTTTGACAGCAGCTGGTTGAACGATGTGTCGGCCTGCAGCAGCTCCAGGTCGGCTTTGTCTTCTGCGACCTGGATCTGAACTGAGTCGGTTCCACCTGCGTGCTCTTCGTTTTGATTGTAAACATGATCGGTTTCTTCCAGCTGGGACGCCATTTTTCTGAAAAACTCCTCCACCTTGAAAGAGAGATTCATAGGACCGATATGTTACAAAACCAGTCTATGTCATTTCTGAAGACATTTTTTTGGGAATATTCTTAAAGTCAAACCTGGAATGAAAAAGAGGTGAAACCACGTCGACACACTGAGGTGAAGAATGTCTTACAAGTGTCTTCAAGACAAGGACGACACTCCTCAAAGGTTGATTTGGTTAAATCTTGACACTGCCATTCAGCCTCCTTGAGTTTCTGCTCTGTTTCCCTCGCCAGCTGCATTGCCCCCTGAAGGAACCCCGAAAAAACAGAAAAAAGCTTAATTCTGTCACACAAACACAACCTCATAATAATAAGCCAGAGAGGATAAAGATGTGCTTCATGGGGCCCTTGCACACACACACAACCCCATGTTTTTATTCTGAAACGACAGAAAACAGATGAATCTACAGACTGCTCATTTATCCTGATTATAGTAAACTACACCCGCAACTCCCCAAACCAGCCCCACTCCCACATTCATTATTCACTGTCAACTCTGAGGTTTCCCTGCGAGGCTTTTGTGCAGCCTCGCTGATACGAAGCAGAAAATATGTGGTAAAGACTGACATGTAACTGCTTAACTAAAGCAGTCATGTTGTGTGAACAGTTATCGTATTAAAACACACGCTGACTTCACGGTGCTTTGATTGTGGCTTTCTCACATCAAGAATGATTACTGCAAATATAATAATAGACTTGCAGCCGTCAGTCAAGACAATGTCAGAGTCAGAGAGGCACATTTTGTACCTTCGTCTTGTCGTTGCTGTGTCTCAATGCGTCCATGAGATGTCTGTGCTTCTCTTCTTTCCTCTCCATCATTTCCTTCATCTGCTTCACCCCGAGTAAAGCTCTCTTTATTTCCTCGTTGACATACTGCTCCCCTGCATCGGACAGGTCTGCACACAAGTGAAACACACTGTCAATGTCAAGCTCTGTACCACTTACTGTCGGATTATAAGTAATATTAGTAAGGATTGATTTTAGTTGTACTTTTCAGCGTGTCCTCACTCAGTGGAGGAGAGGCCGCAGCACAGAGCAGGACTACAGTGATGCAGATTATTTGAAAAAGCAGCTCCTTCATCTTGTCTTCAGCTCTGTAAAAAAGGTTACATGTTATTCTGCTACAGTGAACCATGCCTGGCTACAACAGAAAAAGACTCCTACTCTGACCACCAGGTGTCACTGTTTCTTAAGCATTATCAACCTAGAGGCTACTTAACAGTTTCTTCTAATTGCTTATAGGCACTATCTTTGAAACTGTGAGGCTATTTTGCAAAACTCTACACACAGTAACCACAAAACCTCACAGCAAACCAACAACAACATTATACATCTCTTGCAAAACTCTTCAAACTCTTAAAATACCATTATTTGAATAAGCACACAAAGCACCAACTACACACTGCTGGCAGTATAAATGAAAAACACTTGTGGCTTTTTTTTGCTTTTTCTATGTGCAGGGCAGTTTGCAATAAAGTTTTATCATACATGTTGTAAACACACATACACACATAGGTATCCAAATGTGTAAAAGTATTGAGGGGTGGGGGGATGTATAAAAAGGGGAGGACTCTTCAAACAACAAAACAAAAACAGGCTAAATCTCGCCTTCTTTGTGGATTTGGTCATAAGACTTTACCCACATCACAGCATAGTGCTCAAGCTTTGATTTATAAGTGAACTGATTTTCATAAAGTGTTTTCATATGTGTCTTTGTGGAAAGAAAACTGACCAATATTTTCAGTTTTGCTACGAGTGTGTTCATAAATTGCAAAGCAGAGAACGTGCATTCAGTTTGGCACGAGTGATAAATGCAATTAATAGTTTCAAAGAGCTTCATGAATCACTCTTAGCGTTCAGAGAGAAAAAAAAGAAGTGAATTTAGTAAAGGAAACCAATTTGTTCATGTTAATAATCAGAGTGAAGCCAAATAACACGATTACCAACAGGAATCCTCATTAACTAAAGCTGCTGCAGTGAATCAGTCGTCCTGGGGTTGAGGCATCGCATTACATAACAAGGACAAGTCACTACAGGACACTTGTGCAACTGAATTATGAATGGTGAATTCACACAGATACAAACGCTACTACAGTACTTCAATCTCCTTTGAGTAAATGTTGTTGTTGTTTTAGATATCTATCAACCAAATTAAATGACAGAGAGTAAAATATAATAATAATGCAAATAAAAGGTTAGCACAGAACTTAAGTTAAAGTTAAACATGTCCTACAGCTTTTCATCACTTTCACCAAACACACAAACCATTATCTATCCCAATATCCATCTTCCTGGAAAGTAAAAACTGTATTTGATGCTTCCTGTTAAACAAACCGCTGTTACAAAGTGAATTATGAAGGACAGAAACAGAAAATATATTTACCTTCAGATCTACGAAGCCTCCAAAACAAGAGCAGCAGCAGCAGCTTGTGAGAGTGATAGAGTGATAGAGTGATAGAGTGATAGAGCGTCCGCTTCCTCGAATGACTGTCCTATTTTTAATGGATCTACGCAGCAAGAGGAGATCCTATTAGGGTGTTTGCATTACAGCATAACTACTAATCACCTTAACACAGGCTTTAATGCACAGTTAACATAACATGCTCAATTATTTTTTTTGCAAATCTATCTCACTTAATTGTCTCTAACATACTCCGGAGCCCTCCTCAGGTGATACATTATACTTTAATCTCCATCAGACTGACAGTAAGCCTGAGCTTCCTGCAGAGACCTGGCATACACTGGCATGATAAGCTCTGCAATGAAGGCAACAACAGGAGCAGGTGGACTGTATGACCTAAGGGACACGCTGCTGTTGTTGTTGTTGTTGTTGATCAAATGTATTATAGTCCACTGGAGTTTTACACATAGGTTTCGAAGTATATGGTAGCTATTAAGTGTTGAATAATTGGGAGTATTGGGATTTTATTCTGAGGTATGAACAGGAGGACTGATTACAGCAAGAAAAACACATGATTCACTGTTTGTTTTGGGCCTAACTTCAATAGCGTACCAGTCCTTTTAAATCCTTCCCTTTAATAGGTTTTTCACCTCTGCCCCGGTCTACTTCTCAGTCTTCTCAGTCTCTGTCTCGTTCTACTTTTCAGTCTCCTCCTCAGTCTCATTCTACTTCTCAGTCTTCTCCTTGGTCTTCCTCTCTGTCTCCTTGGTCTTCTACTCCTCCTTGGTCTTCTTCTCCTCCTTGGTCTTCTTCTCTGTCTCCTTGGTCTTCTACTCCTCCTTGGTCTTCTTCTCCTCCTTGGTCTTCTTCTCCTCCTCGGTCTCCTCCTTGGTCTTCTTCTCCTCCTCGGTCTTCTTCTCTGTCTCCTTGGTCTTCTACTCCTCCTTGGTCTTCTACTCCTCCTTGGTCTTCTTCTCTGTCTCCTTGGTCTTCTACTCCTCCTTGGTCTTCTTCTCCTCCTTGGTCTTCTTCTCTGTCTCCTTGGTCTTCTTCTCCTCCTCGGTCTCCTCCTTGGTCTTCTTCTCCTCCTCGGTCTTCTTCTCTGTCTCCTTGGTCTTCTACTCCTCCTTGGTCTTCTTTTCCTCCTTGGTCTTCTTCTCTGTCTCCTTGGTCTTCTACTCCTCCTTGGTCTTCTTCTCCTCCTTGGTCTTCTTCTCTGTCTCCTTGGTCTTCTACTCCTCCTTGGTCTTCTTCTCCTCCTTGGTCTTCTTCTCTGTCTCCTTGGTCTTCTACTCCTCCTTGGTCTTCTTCTCCTCCTTGGTCTTCTTCTCTGTCTCCTTGGTCTTCTTCTCCTCCTCGGTCTCCTCCTTGGTCTTCTTCTCCTCCTCGGTCTCCATGTCTTAACTTACTTCATGCATATGTGCACTGAAGGCTTCAATCCATGACCACGAAATGCTGGTAGGTAAGGTGAGCACAAACGTCCTCCATCCTGATGAATGTGGCAGGAAACTCAGCTCATACATCATTCTGCACTGTGAAGAGAACAAAACACAGCTGAAAAAAACATTTTTGAGTTTCAACTCACAAAAAGATTCATTTTATATGTGCAGGTGTCACCATTAGTGATAGTGTGTTTTATGCATTTACATATACCTCCTTCCTCGTCTCCTTGGTCTTCTTTGTTACTATATCTTCTTCTTCTTCTTCTACTTCTTCTTCTTGTTCTTCATCTCCTTGGTCAAACATTGTTAATGTTTTACCTTTGTGTGTACTTACATGTTGAGATTTGATGAGATTTGAGATTTGATGTCTAAATTAAAGGTCCATCACTCTGAATTATAGTCAGTTAGAGAAAGGGAATAAATAAGACAGGGATAATTACCAAAGAACACAATTCAATGCAATAAAAGAGTGAAGGAAGAAGCAACTGGAGGACAAACAAACTATGGAGGGAGGATTCAGTGTTAGTAGCCTGTTGCTGACAGCAAATTGAGACAGTAAAGGGAAGGTGTTGTTGCTGTGAGACCGACTGGGCCTGCTGATTATGAGCAGAAGCGTTGAGAAGATGATGAAAAAACCCCCAAAGTAAAATAAAAGTTGCAGCTTGCACATTATACCAACATGGCTCCCTAGTCCAGTCCTAAATGGCAAACAACAGCTCCCTTAAATAGGTCCTTCAATCTATTGCATCATCACTTTAGTCAGATCCACATCGCTCTCAGGGGTGTTTCAGACTCATAGCATGTAAATGACAAAGTTACTTGTGTCATTTAATGCCGTATCTGTACAAACATGACTTCTCCAACTTGCCAAGATCTATTATGTTCAACAAAACATTTAAACCTATCAATAATCTCCCCCCTCTAACCCCTTCATACTTAGTTTAACCCATGATGTCATCAAGAGGATAAAAGCAGGAAGTGTTTGGTTGCTACCTGTTTTGAAACTTGAGGAAACAAGGTGAGTATGGTGACAAAACTTGACTGGTTTGATTTAAAAAGGAGATGTGATGCGACTATAACAAAGAATCAAGCTAAGCATGAATGGAAAACATTAGATTTACCATTGTTCACTGCCAATGAGTCACAAAACTGAAAATATCCTCATTGAAAACTGATAAAACACCCATAGCATAACATTAAAACTTAAAACTGAACTTTTAGATTTGCAGGTTTCACTCCAATATTTGATTGGGATGCAATGACATCACTTGATAAATTTGAGACTAAAATTACTATTCACTTTTTTTCAGTAACCTGTTGGCCAAGATTAGGGTGGAAATACTCAAATAAAACAAAAACAACTTATCAAGTATAGTTTTCATGTGTGATTTACAGAAAGCACAACAGGGGTCGAATTCAGGCCTGTAAATATTCCTGAAATGTTGAGTTTTGTAAAATACTGTTGTGTTTTGTGTTGTGTTTTGCCAAAAAAATGATGTTTTGTGTTGTATTTTCTCAAATATTGGTGTGTTTTGAGTTGTTTTGTGAAGTGTCAAGTTTTGTTATATGTTGCTGCATTTCCCTGAAATATCATGTTTTGTTGAAGATTTGTGTTTTAACCCTCAGAGCCACAGTAACATACAGTCAAAGAGCTCACTCTCCCTCTATCATGTCTGCTAAATGTCCATATGATCGATGTACAAGGTGAGAAATCTGCATAAATTCATAAAAGATACCTCTAATATTATCAATACATTAAGATAAAAAAACCTCAAGAACCAGCACAATGGTTTCTCCAACTTTATAGTCGACATAATCAACATCCTTCATACTGTATCAGCACTTCTCTCCTCTAACAGCAGATTTTCTCTCATACAGATCAATGTGAGTTGTTCTACATAACGATATCTAAACATGGCGGCAGCGTGGTGAATGTGGAATTCCTGCATGCTCTCTCTCTCTCTCTCTCTCTCTCTCTCTCTCTCTCTCTCTCCCTCTCTCTCTCTCTCTCTCAGCCCTCTGATAATCTGAGCCCACTGTTGAAAAGCCTTGACCCAGCAAAATGAGGTCCCAACCTTTTGAATGAGGAGCAGCAGGAGCCGAGGCTGTAAGATACCTGACCCTCAGCTGTTTTTTATCAGCTCGCCACGATCTCTCTCTATCTGAGCCCTAATACCAGCCTGCTGCTCCAATTATAGCCAACAGTAAAATAACAGTTTTGAAGCCTTTAGGAAAACAAGTAATTAGTCGCTTTATCATGTGAGGCCTGTCTGGAATCTAATATGTGTTGGACCGGGTCAAACATGAGCTATTAACACTGAGCCTGGGTTTTTGAAGGCGCTGTTATCCAACCAAAGAAGAAAAACAGATCTGTCTAGAGCTTTTTCTTTCAAAGCTCGGAGGACTTTTAGAGCTCAGACATGTTGCTGTTATCTGCATCTTTTCCTGGAAATCAATTGGTTTGAACTGAGCGAGTGTAAAAAGGGTTAAGATCAGGGCCCGGTGACACTAACCTGTACTGTTAAGATTAGGGGAGGGGGGTCAGAGGGGGGGGGGGGGGGGGGGGGGGGGGTGTCTAAATTTCTTTGATGTTTCTCGTTAGTCTGGAAGGATGCAGCTGTTTTCTGCCTTTGATCAGCGATCTGCATCTGCAGGCCTGAGAGATTATGGACACAGGAACTGTCGGGATTATCACTGCACCTGGAGGAGAGGCGGTGAGTGGAAATGGCCGCTGCTGCATGGTGGAAATCTTACTGACTTTTTGATAGATTGTGATCAGTCTTTCCTGCCGTTGGGAGTAGATTAACAAACAGAAAATGACTGTCAGGGTGAGAGTAAACAAATAAAACTTATATCTTCCTGTCAGCTTGGCAGGAATCCAGTTGAGATAAAAGCACCACAGAGAAAATTATCAATTTATTAAGCCTAAAAAAGCAAATAATATCCATCCTATGATGCCATTTTTGTTTATAATTGAGTCTTATTTAACCCTCCTGTTGACCCCGTCTCTTTTGACTGTTCCTTCTTTCCTTCCTTCGTTCTTCCCCTCCTTCCCTCTTTCTTTGCTCCCTCCTCCTTCAATACTTCTTTCCTCACTTCCTTCCTTCCTTCCTTCCTTCCTTCCTCTTTTCCTCCCTCCTTACTCCTTTCCTTCCTTCCTTCCTTCCTTCCTTCCTTCCTTCCCTCCTTCCTCCCTTCCCTTTTACTCCTTTCGCTTTTCCTTCCTTCTTTCCTCTTCCCTTACTCCTTTCCTTCCTTCCTTCCTTCCTTCCTTCCTCCTCCCTTACTCCTTTCCTTCCTTCCTTCCTTCCTTCCTTCCTCTTCCCTTACTCCTTTCCTTCCTTCCTTCCTCCTCCCTTACTCCTTTCTTCCCTCCTTCCTTCCTCCACCCTTACTCTTTTCCTTCCGCCCTCCCTCCTTACTCCTTTCCTTCTTTCCTCCCTTTCCTCCCTTTCTTCTTTCCTTCCTTCCTTCCTCCTCCCTTCCTCCTGTTCTTCCTTGACCTGAGGACAACAGGAGGGTTAAATGAACAGAACATACATATGAAAGTGATTCTTCTCCCTTTAAAGGAAATGAGATGTAAAAACATGAGGGAGGAACCGTGCTGAAAAGTGTCGCCCTTTCGGTGTCGCCCTCCTCCACCTTTCTCCCTCCAAAAAAAACCTTTGAAATTATCTTTAATGGGTACCAGATTTTCACCCGGGGACGAGATTGCCATCAACTCCCCCCCCCCCCAGTAACTTAATCTCATCTCCGGCTGGATTACTGCGGGGATGAAAGCAGCCCGCACCTCCTCTCTGCAGCAGGAGGAGGAGAGGAGGTGCAGGATCATCACCGCACACACTGGGACAGCTGTGTGTGGAGTAAATTAAAGGGTAACTTGGTGACTGTATGGAGCTTTAAAAAGGAAACATGGAGAGAAAGTTGGGAAAATACAGGAAATATGGCACTTTGGCCTTCAATGTAAAGGATTAGTTTGATTTAACTTGAATATCTGTGAATGGAGCTGCAATACAGTGAAATGTAAAGTGGAATTATTAGAGAGCTTTAACAAATGTAAAAAAAACCCAACTATTTTATTTTTAATTGCATGAGTAGCTTAGCCTATCTTAACATAAAGGCTGGAAACATGAAGGGGAAACCGCTATTAGCTCTGTCCTTTACAGAAAGTTATGTTTAATTTGTCTTATACATACAAAAACTAAACTTTAAGTATACTTAGTTCCAGTTTTACAGGGGTTAACAATGCCTGGCTATTTCTTTACTGGGGGCAATGACTCCCTTACTGTTGCTAGGTAACCAGTAGCTATAAACTGTCATTGTTTATACTAGGCTAACAAGCTATTCTGTATATATCTGTCCTATTTAACTGACAGTGGAATAAATCTACTTATCTAATATGGTGTAAAGCAAATTATAGCATATTTTTTAAAGTCAGACAATCAGTGATCAGGCTAGAGAGAAAAACCGATATATCAGTCATCCGATATTATCATAGATATATCGGTATCGGTGAGCATGTTGTCCGATATGTACCGATATATTTTTATTTTTTAACTTTATGTAGGCAGGATTTTATGGGTGTTTGATCCTTTTTTCTTTTTTTCTTTTTTAAACTCAAGTTATTTATATTTACGTAAGTTAATATATATATGCAGATGCTTTTTGGTTGTTTTTTGTTCATAGATATTTAAAAATAATAATAATAATAACGTTTTATAGACAGCATTTTATGTATATTTGATTTGATACAAGTTTAATATATGTATGTTTTCTTTGTTCTCTGTGTTTTTTTATTCATATTTATTTATAATGATTAAATTCCCAGCTGTGTTTTTACTGTTTCAGCGCACTGATGTCATTGTATATAATAAAGTTAAACTGTAATATATCAATATCCGTTACATATTTGTGTCATAAGTGATAAATAACCTAATTTCAGGCTTTACTGCGAAAAAAAATCTATCTATCTATCTATCTATCTATCTATCTATCTATCTATCTATCTATCTATCTATCTATCTATCTATCTATCTATCTATCTATCTATCTATCTATCTATCTATCGTGCACCAGCGCGTGGTTGTATTTTGGGGGCAGCAGCGGAAGTGTGCTGATGTGTCTCTGTGTAACTTGACAGTGTTGAACAGACAGCTCAGTTCAGCGCAGCGCTGCAGGACGACACTCATCACTGCATCACTCCTGCACTAAACTTCACTGAGCCAATGGGACTTTAAACAGACCACTCAACATGAAGACTCACTTATAAGAAAAAAAAAACAACCATTTGTTGCTGATATCAGTGCGCGTGGTTGCACCGTGGAGCGAGTTTTCACCATTGCACTGGATGCTGAGATGCGCAGAAAGTGACAGGGGTCCTCATCTCTTCTACAGTCCTCAACGAGCTATTAAACGCCATGAAAGGTACGTATAGCCCACGTGCATCTGACACGTATAATGCATGTTGTTTTAACTTTGTTTTTTTAATTTAAATTGACAGCTTTCTACGCTCTTTTCTTTTGTTGTTGTTGCAAACTTTATTCAGTGCGTGCGTATTTCTTTGTGGTCCGCGAGTCACATCTGGATGACATTAAGGTAGTGCAAAAGTTGTGAAATACTTCCAACAGTTGAATCCCACCGAAGGAAATGAAAAGAGAGAATCATGTTTGCACAATTAGTCTATGTATCCGGGATTGAGCTTTTTAAAGGACGGGTTCACAATTTTTTTAATTCTGTCTTAAAACGACAGTAAGGAGCACAAATAGACACTTAAACAGGTTTTTTTTGTTGTTGTAATAATTCCTCCTGTTCATACTCACCATTAGAAGATCCCTTCATAATGCATAATACAATGTAAGTGATGGGGGACAAAATCCACAGTCTTCCTTCTGTGCAAAAACTGTATTTAAAAGTTGATCTGAAGTCCAAATGAGTCAAATCAGGTAGATATCTTTCAACGTTACAGTCTTTTTTAGTGCCAAAGTCTCTTTTTTTGTTACTTTACTTCCACCACAGCTCAACAGGGAAACACAAAGAGGGAATTTGATGCTTAGAAAGACTGTAAATATGCCAGATATCCACTTGGTATGACTAACTCAGACTGCTGAAGCTTCATATATTAATAATAATACTAAAAATGATTGATTACATTTATGTAGTGCTTTATCTTGATACCCAAAGTGCTTCACAGAAGGGGGGGTAAACCACCACCAATGTGTAGCACCCACTTGGATGATGCATGACAGACATTTTGCACTATAAAGCTAGCCACACATCAGCTTGAGGTGGACAGGGGAGGGAATCATTGAGCCCAATTACACTGGGGGGGGGGGGGGGGGGGATGATTAGGTGGCCACATGAAGAGAGCCAGGTTGGGAATTTTGCCAAACCACCAGGGAGCCCCCTCCTTTTTAGTCTTTGTGAGAAGTGCCACGCGATCTTTAATGACCGCAGTGAGTCAGGACCTCGGTTTAAAGTCTCATCTGAATGACAGCATCTCCCCCAGCACAGTGTCCCCGGCACTGAACTGGGGGTATTTGGGATTTATTAGGACAAGAGGGAAGACTGCCCCCTACTGGCCTATTAACACCACGTCCAATAGCAACTTTCACAAGTTCCAAATATTAACCAAACCCCTAACTTTCTTAGCTTCAGTCATTCAGCCGAAACAGGGTACATGATTTCTGACAAGTATATGAGCTTCAGATCAACTTTAAATACATTTTGAAGTAAATGACTGTGTGGATTTTGGCCTCCATCACTTTACATTGAAGCACATTTGTAGGAAACCTTTTAATAGCAATTACGAACAGGAGGAATGATTAAAAGCCTTTATATTTTACCATATGTTGCTTTTATATCCTATCTTAATGCACTTTATGTTTTATGTAAAGCACTTTAAATTGCCTTATTGTTAAAATGTGCTAATCAAAGTAAAATTCGCCTTGCTTTAAAGCGAGGAAAACCTCCTTTAGTGTTCATATGAGCCTCCGACTAGAAACACTTTGAACCTATCCTTTAATGAATTTGTGATGTCTGAGAAACAACAAGATGCTGCTTCCGAAATATCCTTTATAATATTGAAGAAAAGCCCAAAGGTGAGCTGTTAACACCACCTGTAGTACATGTGATGAACAGGCATCATCATTTCTATCAGTATCTGCTGCGTTTATGCTCCTATTGGTGTCCAATTATCTGAAGAGAAACTGAAGTATATAAAAACTCTCCCTAGAAGATTTAATTCAGTTGACACAACCCTGCCATCCATCCCCCCCTCTGATCCCAGCCTCCCAATCCCAACCCCAACCCCTCCCAACAATAAACACACACTCAGCTCATCCCTCCCTCTGTCTCCCCTCACCCATGTCGCCCCCCTCGGCTCCATCTGTTTACCATTACCACTGATGTTTTCTGTGCTCTGCTGCAGTGTAGTGTGGCAGAGTGTAATTAGGGTTTACTGTCAACAACCCAGAGAAAACCGCAGCCTGTGGCTTTTACAGTTCTCTGGACCTCCTATCACACACACACACACACACACACACACACATGCATATTACTAGAAATCATAAGTCTACTATCTCCATACTAATCCTCATTGGCTGCCTCCACTCTGTTTTCAAGGATAACGTGATGAATTCTTGGCTATGTGCGGCTGCCCTGTAGTGTTTTATTTTGTTTATTGATTCCTACCAACTGCTTTAAACACAATGCAAACCCCCCCCCCCCCCCAAAAAAAAAGTAAAGCCTGCATATACAGTGTGACCTATTCATGTCATATGTTTCTGATTATGTCACGCAGACGACTTTGCAGACGAGGAGGAAGTACAGTCTTTTGGATACAAGAGGTTCGGTGAGTGAAATGTGACCTTTCTTTCTTTCTTTCTTTTTTTTTTTTTTGCTAGAGAGAAAGAAAGAGAAAAGCCGACACACTTGGAGCTCTAATCGTAAAACTTTTATTGTTTTGAGAATGAAATGTTGTAAATTAAAGCAGCTGAGTGTGTGGGCTTCACTCTTTATCGTTGTTTTACGTACAATCACCTTTACCTTGATATTTATGGACGTATTAGTCTAACTGATTCGTCCAGACAGGCAGTTGGCCCGTCCTGATACGGGGCTCGGTCAGTTATGATTTTTGCCTCTGAGGTCAGGGTTTGGGTTGAACATACATGTGGTTGACAGTCTGTGAGGTCCAGCTAACCACAGGACCAACAAAAGCTCACCAGGGAGGTTTCAGAAACTCTCTTCTGTCTCTTTTCTCCACTCAGACACATTGACTCACGTGCATAATGTGTAATTTCTGCCACTAGGGCGTCACTCAATCAAACTATAATGAAAGCGTCTCCCAGTTAAGATTCCTTCAGTGTTCATCAATCAAGACTATCCGAGTTATCCGTAGAGCTCTCCCTCTCTCACTAAAACAAACACACTCTGTGATTAAAACCAGTAAAAACACTGAATTAAGCAGTTTCACGTTAAAAAATCAGTGTTTCTCCCACGCTGTTCAGTGGACTCAGGATGTCCAGAGAGGCAGCGAGCCGAGCTGCTGCTAACAACGTTTGCTCAACTTGTTTCTTTGGTAACTTAAGATCCAGACGTTTAGCAGGGTTTTTTTTAAGCGGGAGCCTAATTATCCGCAGAAGTCTCCCTGAAGAAAAACGTTGCATAGGGATTAAAACCGGTAAAAACACACAATAAAAGCGGTTTCACGTTCGGAGGACACAGGACGTCTGTATGAGCCGAGCCACCGCTAAGGTTTACTCAGCTTGTTTCTGTAATACCTTGAGATCCAGACGTCCGATGACTAAAATCCTTCATCGGGTTATAAGATAGAGTTTAAAACAACCAAGATCATAAAAAATGTAGCTTAAAACATGATAAAAGTTGAGTTATGACAGAGTTTCTGGCGGACAACCACAACACAGACTTGTAGACGCCATTGTGGTTGGACATCTACAACAATGACTCATTGACGGGCAACCAAACGAAACTCACTGTTACCTTGATTAAAACGATTCCTCTGGGTTTGAAAACAGTTTTTTAAACATTTGGGATAATGTCAGTACACAACTTAACAAATATATAAAGTTGGTAATGTCATTTTTAGACATTTTTAATGCAGAATAGTTCCATGTTATACCTTTTTAAACATGGCATGGACCTCATAAATGTGGAGTTACTGTATCTGTAAGTATAGCCAACATTCATGGGGTTTGTAGAAGTGTACTGTCAGGTGAAGTATCGAGGCTTTTCCAAAGGTTTCCCAGCAGATTTGTCCGAAAGTAGTAGGGCTGGGTATCGGTTCTCGTTATCTTTAAGGTATCGACCAAAATATGACGATACCAAGTAGCATCGAAAAGTCTCCTGTCAAACGATACCTGCAATCAATCCTTTTTGCACCCAGAGCTAGAAAAAAAGACTATCTGTATGGACTTGCTCACAGCCAATCAACAGCAAGCGTTCTTCTCTTTAATGCATCATGTGATTGGTCCACTGCCACAGCAGCTATGATCCGTCTGTGGTGGTGAAGTCGTGGTGAATTTGAGTTAGCGTGCTTAGCAGTTCAGCAGCCAAGATGCCACCTAAACGCTCTAAAGTGTGTATACACTACACGTCTGTTACCACGGATACAAGACAGAGACCTACATGTGTTAATGGGAATCTAATGAAGTACTCAGTTAGTATCAGTATCACTTTAATGGTTCTTGGATTGGTACTGGTATCATAATTTTTTAAACAATACCCAGCCCTAACAAGTAGTGACTGTTACTTCCCCTAAGTTACCGAAAAACACACATTTTGCCAACACATTTTTGTTGCATTACCATAGTTTTCTTTCACATTTCTGCCTCCATCCAAATAGAATTAAGGTGATTTAGACTTTTGTTTGTCATGCAAACATCAACATATGCCCCCATTACTCTGCATAATCCACAGACCTCTCTAGACCTCTCTCTGGATCTCCTGAGCACATAATAGTCCTTATGACTCATACTTCCTGTGAAGAAGGGGAAAAAATATGTCTCTTAGCAATTTTTGGTGAACTGAGCTTTTGAAACGAGCATCTTTGGCCCGGTCTTTTCTTTCCTGGCAACTCTAATATAATCCATCCTGTCTTTCTCCATGCCTTTTCTCATGAGATAATCACACGTTTGTTTTCATACGTGCTTTTTTTTAATGACGCACAACCCCTTCCATCACAAATACTGATTTCACAGTAAACATTTGCAGTGTTTTCTTGTTTGATTGAGTGAATTGTCCGAGTTTTTGTCTGGCAAACAGCCCAAAAATCCAAAGATATTGAGTTTACTATCATGTATGACAAAGAAAAGCATAAACTTCTCACATATATGAAGCTGCAAACAGCAAATATTTGGTACCTTTGCTTTTAAAAAAAGACTAAAACTATTCTTCAATTATCAAAGTCAATCAATTTATAGATTAATCGACTAATTGTGGCTCCTCAGGTCATGTTCATTGGTGCATGTTTGCCATCAAGTGCATGAACTCATCGTTTCTGGATATATAAAATAAACCAGGGGGGGCAGCACAGATCATAATGCTGTGTCATACACACACTCAAACACATCATTATTACTGTCCTTGGAGACCAAGCGTGTGCTCCATCATTGTTCTGTTGATTCAACATTGATTCATGATCCGGAGCCTCCGTGTCTCTGTATTAAGGGTGTTGCTTTAGTATGACTCATTCACTCACTCACACACACACACACACACACACACACACACAAACACACACACACACACACACACACACACACACACACACACACACACACACACACACACACAGTTCGCCCAAGGTCCATGAGAACGAGAGGGGAAGTAGTGGACTGCAGCACCAGCAGAGACGAATTCAAACTGTGTTCAAACACCACCTCTTTCATCCTGGTCACCCGAGTAGACGCATCCTGTTTGTCTTACTCTGAGAGCGCGTGCGAGTCCAGCTCATGGATTAGATTAGAGAGCCGTGGGGAGGGGAGCCAAATCCAAACTCACTTTTAACTTTATTCAAATGAACTCTTGACATTCGGAGGAGTAGGAGGAGGAGAGCGCCGCTGAACTCTTGAGCTGAGCGCTGTTGGTCCTCTCGGGGACGTGACAGCTGTTTGGAGAGCTCTGCCTCCAAATGCTCCAGAGGCATCATTGTGCAAGCGAGTTGCATCCAATGCTAAACCATCACAAACCCTCATTCTTGCACTATTAACACTATAATCTCAGCACTCAAGGGGGGGGAAACAAACAGTTATTTCCTCTCTGCATGTTTTGCTTTAATTTGTTGCGTTCTCCCAGGAGACTTATTTGTTGTGACATGTCAAAGCTGCGTCGAGTTTGTAAAGTCCAAACTGAGCTCAGAAGTGGAGGATTTGACTCAGACACAGACACAGAGTTGACTTAATGCTGGTTTTTGCAAAGTGAACACGAGTAACAAACCATTTGCTGTCTGCTTTTCTTACCGATGTTTGTACAAATCGAATACTTTTACTTTCATCCCTCCAGAGTCCAGACCATCTTCTAAAGTACTTAAGAAGGTTTTTCTGGTCCAGTTAGTCTCTCCACTTCAGTACACAATAGAAATCATCATGCAGAGGCTTGAAAAATGATAAAATAATCAATCTTTGTGAGCATTTAGTCAGGTTACACAGGTTAGGAGCTGAGTGTGTGACAAGTTAAAGTCAGAGTTACACATCTGCTTTCAACAGATAAAAATGTGGAAGACGGTCAATAAAAACAGAGGAATTCAATGAAACAGACAATAATTGCTATAATGTGGTTTTTCTGGCATCGTAAGTTCATATTTGTCTTGTAATTTCACATGAGTGGAAAACACTTGAGCACACCACGAGAAGATGTAGCTTCGACCAAAAAAAATATAAAGTTGACTTAATGTTCATTGTGATTAATGATTCAAACACAGCAATTATGGGCTTCACCAGCTGAAAGTTGGTACGATAAAACCAGTCGTCATGTCAACCAATGACCAGAGTCAGGCTGCGTTTCAGAGACTTCAAGTCAAGTCAATTCCTTTATTGTCATTTCACAGCAGTACAGCTAAATGGTGTGTCCCCTGTGGATAATATACATAAAAACAGCAACAGACAATAAACTTAAAACAATAAAACAACATAAAATGAGACACATAAAAAAGAAAAAAGAATATATAAATGATAGTAGTAAATATAGGAATTTAGGACTCCAATGTAACTGCTGCTACAGTCCATGCCAACAAACCAACCAATCAGAATACAATATGAAATACAGACTACACTGGCGAGCATACACACCCTCCCGAACTCTCCGATCCTCCTCTGCCAACCAGCTCTTTGCCCCATCTGCCAACTTAACTACCATCATAGGGTCAAGAGCTTTTAGCCGATCTGCCCCCCGCCTCAGGAACTCTCTCCCACCAGACATTTGCCCTTCGGACTCTGTTTCCACCTTTAAATCCCGCCTGAAAACGCTCCTATTCAGAGCTGCATACTCTGTCTCACACTAACTATGCAATCACGTTCTTGCTTATTTATTGTACTAATGCACTTTATAGTCACATTCATATTTATTTCTTTATCTTTGCACTAAATGTTACCTGATTTATATTGTTTGATGTACTGTTGTCGTGTTTTATGAGCCTTGTAAGGTTTCCTTGAGTGCTTTGAAAGGCGCCTTTAAATTAAAATGCATTATTATTATTATTATAATATTTTAAAAAAGTATATTTACCTCAAATCTCTTTGCAAAATCTGTTTTTCAATGCATAAAAGTTCTAGCACTATAGCCAAAGCTCATTTATTATTACAGTTCATTATATTTATGATAAACTTACATGAAAAAATGGACTCCAGTATGCGTAAATGTGCATAAAAACTCTATGGTCCCTTTTTTTTTTAGTGTTGTTGTCCGATTGTCGGGTTGATCTTCCAAGAATCTAGTTGTTTACGAAGGTCTCCTCCAATTTCTTTGAATTCCTGCATTTGAAGCGATTATCTCCACTGTGTAATAAAATGTAGGACAATCTGTTAGGCCAATCACAGAGCAGTTTTTATTTAGTTTCTTCACTGCTGAAAGTTGTAATTCATCCACACCAGAAAAAAAAGAAAAAAGAAAAAGCCCCCCGTAAGGTTTCCATTAGAAAGTGCAATGTGTTATAGTATATACACAGGCACTCTGTCATTACGTGGTGATATATCTTTAAAAGTACCTTTGGGGATGTATGTGCTTTTGCTAAGTAACAAGTCAGCTTTGTGAATGTCAGAATGGGAACACACACACACACACACACACACACACACACACACACACACACACACACACACATATTTTAAACAGAGAGAACTGTTTCTGATTCTCCATCTAACACAAACGTCATCCAGAAGGCACGCATACATGATGTATATTTACACACACACACACACAGACACACACTTTTCCACTCGCTTGTATACAAGTGGAAGTGCACACACACACATATGCACACACACACACACACACACACGCAGATGCAGCCGTACCTGCACTGAGTGAATTCATATGGTTATCCCATCTCTCCGCCTGCCAAGTTGAAGCCGAGCCGGAATTGCTTCCACAGTGCTCGAGGTTTAAACAAATTTATTTTTCTGTGGGGGGTTGACATAAGAAAGCCATCAGAATACAAAAAAAAGGAGAAAAAAGAGAGAGAGAGAGAGATCTACCTGAGCTTCGCTTTGGCTGAACTCTTCCAGCCCCACTAGAGCCGGTATAACCATCGGACGCTGGCAGTCAGCAGCAGTTGCCTTTGGGCTCGACTCAAACCGGGAACCCTGAAACCACAAAAAAACACCTTTTTAAAACAGCTACTGGTGAAGTTAGCCTCATGTTGGAGTGCAGGGACTCTGACAGTTGAAATCAGGGGGGGGGGGGGGGGGGTTTGGGAAGCTACTGCCAATAATAGCTTCAGTAAACTACAATGAAACTCATGGTGTGTTAAGTTAAGGATTAGACTTTTAACAGTTGCACTTGTGATTCTTCCACTTTTTACATGTATTACTCACAACCGACTTCGCACTATGGAAAACTTACAGCACCGACACCTAAAATGACCTACATTACTCTCTTACACTCGATTTTCCTACTAAGCGACCGCAGCTGAGTCACCTTTTTTTTTTAGTGTCTAACTTTAAAAACTTGATACAGTCAAGTCAACAGTGGAGCCTTGTTAGTTATAACCGGCCATGTCTCACTTCTCTTAACCGCGTCATTTAAGGCCTGAACTTAAACTGAAGTGAACCATGAAGGCAACAGATTAGAAAAAGATCATATGAAGAGTTTTTGTGATACTTTTAGGGAGAAAATGATGAACTTATATGTTAGTAAAATACTGACGCTTGCCTTCACCCTTGATTTAACCCTCCTGTTGTCCTCCCTCCATCTCTTTTGACTGTTCCTTCTTTCCTTCCTTCCTTCCTTCCTTCTTTCCTTCCTTCCTTCCTTCTTTCCTCCCTCTTTCTTTAATTTTTCCTTTGTTCTTCCCCTCCTTCCCTCTTCATTTGCTTCCTCCTCCTTCCATACTTCTTTCCTCACTTCCTTCTTTCCTTCCTCCCTCCCTCCCTCCTTACTCCTTTCTTTCCTTCCTTCCTTCCTCCTTTCCTTCCTTCCTTCCTTCCTTCCTTCCTTCCTCCCTTCCTTCTTTCCTCCTTTCCTTTCTCCCTTCCTTCTTTCCTCCCTTCCTTCCTTCCTTCCTCCTGTCCCTCCTTCCACCTTTCCTTCCTCCCTTCCTTCTTTCGTCACTACCTTCCTTCCTTCCTCCCTCCCTCCCTCCTTACTCCTTTCCTTCCTCATTCCTTCCTTCTTTCCTTCCTTCCTTCCTTCCTTCCTTCCTTCATTCCTTCATTCCTTCATTCCTTCCTTCCTCCTTGCCTTCCTTGACCTGAGGACAACAGGAGGGTTAAGATACATCATAAAGGCAGGCCTACATTATTTTAACTTATACTTTATGAGCTGCAGCTACTGTGCGTTTTGGAGCTGTGATGACAAAGTGTGTCGAGTTTTCTCTCAAAGATTACTCTGTGAACGAAGAAGATGAAAACACAATGGAGCTAGAGTATGTAAGACAGGTTGAGGCAAAGTCAGTTCACCAAGTAAATCACAATTCAGAGGAGCCTCATTAAATCCATGATTCACAAAACATTGAAAACTAAGAATAAAAAACAATGTGAGCACTTCCAAGGAAGGCTGGATTACCTACCAGTCAAATGATGAATCATTTGGTCCATAAACAAAAAAAAGGTTATAATTTTCCAGAGTCAAATGTAATGTCTTCATGTGTTATATAATATTCAGTTTATTGCTTCAAATCTTCGAATGAAAGAATCAGAAACAACACATATTTGACATTATTGCTTAATAAAATGACAAAAATGGATTAATAACTTTATAGTTGCAGCATTAATCATATCTTATATAAATGCACCAGTATCCTGCACTGGCTCTAACGTCATACATTGTTTGGTGCATGTGGGTCGACTCCAGTCAGGGGTCGGGATAGACCCGGTTGCCCCGTCCAACAGGTCCTTCTGGGATCTGCTCTGATGTCTTAGATTGGGGTCTTACTCCCTCCGCTGCTTGCGTCTCCTGTTCCCACACATGTGGGTTTGGAGGGGTTGGGCTCTGGAGGTTTGCGGCCGGTGTGGAACCCAGAGTGCACTAATCTATTTCCTGCACTTGTTATGGTTTCTCCAGCAAAGGGCCTGGAACATTCCTGGAGCCGAGGCTCGGTGTCGGGGTATCCGTTCCTGGAACCAGCTGTGTCAGCACGGCCGAGGTTCGGTTCGGTCCGGTGGGTTTCTCTGGCAAAGAACAAACAACCACCTTCAGCTGTAGTCGTAATGACATCTCGCCAAACTCCTCATCCATCTTTGTTAACATGGAATCAGACATGGTTAAGTTAACATTACTCGCCAGCGTTTTACACACATTAAATATATACTGTCATGTGATACTTCGCAGTGTGTTTGTCTGAATGTCTGGTGGGAATTCTTACGCACTTTGCTGTGGTTTCTTTGAGTTTCTTACAGTGTTGTGTTGTGGTTTTCTCCAATTCTGTCTGTTGGTTCTCTCTTAAAGTGGTACACCACTGTCAAGTTTTACATTTGGGTTTAAGACTCCACAGTCTGTGTGCTGATTCTCATAGTTTACCTGTTCACACCTCCTATTTCCAGAGACATAAACACAATCTTGTTTTAGTGCTTCGTATTAACCTTCTCTGTTGAAATGAGCCCGTTCAGAAGCACCAGACTTTAACTTTGTGTAAACCTGACCTTAGCGTGCTTTGGGTCAGACACCTGTGCATCCTCCTCTCCCCCCTTTAAGCTGTAAAAAAGCAGACAGACATGGTAAAACACTTAACCCAATTCACCTGCTGAAGTGGACCAGCAGTAAAATACAGGGCTAAACTCAAATCTGGCCTTTTTTAATGCATCACAGAGGTCTGATGTTTTACTCATGATGGATGTGATGAAAGCATTCGTTTTAACACTGCTGCTGTTTCAACATTAATAGCCAATATTAAGTAAGATCTCAAATTGAGGCGTACTGATGGGCACTACAGTATTTTAAAGAACGATGAATATATTTTTAAGCATTTCAAGCACATACGGATTCTCTGTCCTTCATATGAAAAGGTCCTAACACCTGTTCTCGATTAGGTCTGATGTTCTGCTGCACACCTGCTGCTTGTTGACTGATTACAGCCTGTTTATTTAGTATGAAGGGATATGTGAGTGTGTGTTGTTTGTGTCCAGTTTGACACTGATGATGACCCAGAGGAGTTAAAATCTGTACTGCACATTAAAATGCACTTTAACGTCCAACTGAAATCACATTTAATCATCCTCCTTTGCAGTCAGGAATTTCAAAATATTTTTTTTAATGTATTGTTTTTAGTTTTTTGGCCTTTTTGGAAGAATATCCGAAATGCTTCTTTTTCTCTCGGGCATGCAGAGGATTATTTGATTTACATAAGCTGACATGCTATTGGAGCTTCACCATACTGAAGAGAGAAAGTAAAGAAGTTGTTGTAGCTACAAGTCGTGGACAAACAGTGTGTCGCTAGCCGGGAGTTCGTAGACTAAACGAACGGCATCCAGCTGAATTCAGTCTGAAGTGCACTTTTCCTCCGTGGAGGTTTTGTTTGGAGATTCATTCAACAAGCTTAGTTGCAAGACAAGACGTATGTTTGTGATAGTAAGTTAGATAATTTGGACACTTCAGTTCAGAGTTCAGAGTTTGTGGCTTTTGTGCTGAGTAGCAGGATGCAATCAGGCTCAGTGTGACCATCTGCTCTGTTCTATGGGAAAAAGAAGTTTAATTTCAGTTGCACTTTTTGAGCAAATTTAAGATCCAGTAATGTTGATCTTTTTCTACTTCACTCCTACCCACAAGCTTTTCAAGTATTTCAAAATAGCCCTCGGAAGCACCAAAATGTTCATAAGCTCATTAGAGAAATTGTGAGAAATTCATGTGGTGGTGACAAGAGGAGAATGAGGGAAATTACATGTGCGTGTGTGTCTGTGTGTGTGTGTGAGAGAATGAGAGGGAGAAAAATGTAGTCCGACACACATTTCCCGAAGTTCTATTTCCCAAGGAGACACCCAGAAACTATGGAGTATAATATGATTGAAAAAATAAAGTCAGATGTCAGCCAGTGGCTTAAAGAGACCAGCTTCATATCATCAGTTTCACATGTCAGGCTTATTTTCTTTGCGCAAGGAGAGGAGAGAGTTCAACCCAGAGATGTTGGAGCAGGCTGCAAAAGAAACGAGGCCTCGGGGTGTAAACAAAAAAAAAGATGATGTGCAGACCAGGGATTTCCTCGTATCTGGTTTTCTGGAGAATCTAACACCGCAGGATAGACGGGGAGGAGAGATAACACCGAGATGCTGAATGAACAACGAGAGCAGGAGGGGGTGGGGGGGCAGGAGGGAGTGAGAAGGAAGTGGGAGAAAGTGGAGGAGATGCAGCCGGTTGAAAGGGAAGAGCAGGAAGTGGATGGATGGGTTTGGAGGGAGCATGAGAGGAGCTCTTTGTTAGGAGATAAGGCTTCTGTGAGATCCTGGCGTTTGTGTGAGTGTCTGTAGATAAAGCAGCAGATAAAGAAAAAGGAGGGGAGTTGTAGCAGTTGTAAAGGATCCAGCTGGATCTGTTTATCTGAAGAGCAAACTATGCACCTTTTTATGACATGAGATAACACGCACCCACGTACACAATCAAAAAATCATTAGTTTAGTGCCGCAGTTTTTCACAGACCTTCATTCCTCTCTCGCTCTCAGACATCTAAAAAATTGTCTTATCTCTGTTTATAATTCAAACCTTTCAACCTGGAATCTCACAGAAATGTCTGAGAGAGAAGAAGAGGAGGCCAAAAGATAAAATGTCAGCCAAAGACGAGGGACTTTTATGAACGCATCATTTTTCTTCTTTTTCTTGAATATTCGGAACGACAGCAGCCGTGAAGTAACTCAGTACATTCAGTCTCAGATATCATTTTGATGTGCTTGTACTTAAAATATGTCAATTTTTGCACCATTACATTTATTTGACAGCATGCATTAAACTTCCTGATAGTATATAAAGCTATAATTCATGCTTCAGTCATAAAGAATAAACATTATAAATACTCTGAAGGGGCCGATCTGCATAATCAGTACTGGTACTTTTAATATTTAAGTATATTTTGCTGATATTTCTGGGGTGTTTTTAACTTAAAGCTGCTTTAATTGGTATTTTTATATAATTTATGAAATGAGTATGTTTAATTTGATGATGTCACCTGGCTTTTTAGTTACCTTCGACCATTTTCAGCTCATTGTTTTGGTTGTACGGTTCATAACTTGTTGAACATTTAGCAGCTACAAAGTCAGACTTAGAGACAGAAACGGAGTTAACCCTCCTGTTGTCCTCGAGTCAAGGAAGGAAGGGAGGAAGAAGGAAGGAAGGGAGGAAGGAAGGAAGAAGGAAGGAAGGAAGGAAGGAAGGATGGAGGGAAGGAAGGAAGGATGGAGGGAAGGAAGGAAGGATGGAAGAATGAAGGAAAGGAGGAAGGAAGGAAGGAGAAAAGACAAAGGACAGAAGGAAGGAAGAAAGGAGGGAAGGAAAGGAGGAAGGAATGAAGAAACAGGGATGGAGGGAGGAAAAAGAGAGGAAGGGAAGAAAGAGAGAAGGAAGGAGGAAGGACAGACAGAAGGAAGGGAGGAATGAAAGAAAGAACAGTTAAAACAGACGGGGTCAATTTGACCCGGGAGGACGACATAAAGGTTAAAAGGACCGTGAACTTTCTCCAGTGATTCAGTATTACACTTCCATTCATTTAGTGGCTTGTTAGAGACGTGTTAAACTAAACATGGTCATCAATGGTCAGTCGAAGTAGGTGTAGCTGAAATAATAAGATTCAAATATATTCAGTCCTACACTTCCCACAGTGCAACGTGATACTCACTTACTGCCTGTTTATGTGGAACAATCCTTGACATACTTTAGTAGTTTTTCTTACACTTGATGAAGGTCCTCCAAAGCCACAGAAGATAACTGTTTTCACAGGCTGAGTCTTTCTCGTGGCTTGTTGTTGGCTTTGATGTGTAAGAATGTGTAAAGCTTGAAACGTTAAGTCAAAGATCTGACTCCGTCTTCTATCCGCAGGACAGAAAAACTGCACCACAATAGATGGTTTTAACATCAGTCGGCTCACAGAGGTTCTTGTAAACTTGTTTTTTTTTCCCGCCCCCTCCTTCTTCTCCTTCTTCTTCTTCTCTCTGTTACGCCTTCATTAGACTGACTAAAACAGCAGTAACATGACTCCAGGCGGCTACGATATATAAATATATATATATGTGTGTGTATATGTAGGTAATTTTTTTGCCAGAGCAACACATGTGCTGGTAGTTAGCTGCTATTCTCCATCCAGCCTGTGTCAGTGACTTTTCTGACTCACCTTTTTGAGAGTGAGGAAAAGCAGAAAACCCCACAGTGCCCCCACCCCCCCCCCCAAACACTGTAATAACCCCAGTGTCCTTGATGTGACCCACATGCAGATGTCAGTGGAGGGTTTCAGGAGTTCAGTATGGCCTCCCATTTTAAGTGGCTTTTAGGGATGTTCAAATAGGGGGTCTGAGTCACTGCTTTAGTAATTAAATAACAGAAGAGCAGAGAGCAGGGAAGGCAATCTGAGACACCTGCGTTTTCTTTACTGCCTCCTGTTAAATGCTTATGTTCACTTTGGCGAACTGCAGCTCTTTGTTCTGCAGGGAACATGCGTGTATATTAGATCTTATATTTGTATTCCACCCAGTGTGTGTGTGTGTGTGTGTGTGCACATTCAGCCGAAGAATAACACACAACATCCCACACTCTGTAGTACAAACTGGTACTTTTATATATGTGAGTCTACAGCGTTTCATAAGCACTAACATTTCCCCAACACCTCCGGCTGCAGGAACACACAGGCGGACGCACTTTAACAATGAATTTGGGGATTCTAATTTCTCCTTTTTTTTAGTATAGGTAATAAAACACCCTTAAATCTGTTTTTCACAGTCCAAAATGTTAATGAAAGCGGGAGAAAAAACGACCGAAGCTTGCCAAGATCAACCTACAGCTTCCTGGTTTGCAAAAGGGGAGTTGAAGCAGAAAAGGAACGAGAGTGTTCGGCTCCAAAACTCTGTCAGAAGCATAATGACTATCACATTTTCCATGTGTGGCTAAGACTGCAGACAGAGGGAATTCACTAAATTCATTTTCTGGCACCTCTCAAAGCTCTCTGCACAATGCTTGTCATGCGTACGCTTCATTAGGAAATTTGAAAAGGAATATGCTACAGTGCGTTTTTCTGTTCTTCCAAAGATCACATACCTGATTGAATTTGGGAGCCCCGGTTTGATTTGGAACATGCAAACTTTAACTTTCGCATTAGTCTGTTATCACTGACTCCACATGTTTAATTTCCCCTTATGTTGGCAGTTTCGGCATAAGAGTAAATTGCCAAAAAAAAGTTTGAAAGATGATTAACGTGGCAACACATTAATACCAAACTTGTGCAGATACAGTAGCAGGACCTTTATAGAGATAGAGAAAAAGAAGTATAAAGACAAGAAAGTGTAGATATCACTGTGCAAATATACTGAAGTTTGTTTTTTATATTTCTCAATATCAGAAAATTCATATGTAGTGTTACTTGAGTAGTTTTGGTTCAATCTGCCATACTTGAGGTTTCTTATACACTGATATATATAATAGTGTATGTTGAATTATTTAAGTAAAGAAGGAAGGGAGGAAAGGAAAGAAGGAAGGAAGGAAGGAAGGAAAGGAGGGAGGAAGGACGGAGGAAAGAAGGAAGGAAGGAAGGTAGGGAGGAAAGGAAAGAAGGAAGGAAGGAAGGAAAGGAGGGAGGAAGGACTGAGGAAAGAAGGAAGGAAGGAAGTTAGGGAGGAAGGAAGGACAGAAGGAAGGAAGAAAGGAGGGAAGGAAGGAAAGGAGGGAGGAAGGACGGAGGAAAGAAGGAAGGAAGGAAGGTAGGGAGGAAGGAAGGACAGAAGGAAGGAAGAAAGGAGGGAAGGAAAGAAGGAAAGAAGGAAGGAAGGAAGGTAGGGAGGGAGGAAGGACAGACGGAAGGAAGGAAGGAGGGGAGGAAAGAAGGAACAGTCAAAACAGACGGGCAACACATTAATACCAAACTTGTGCAGATACAGTAGCAGGACATTTATTTAGATAGAGAAAAAAGAAGTATAAAGACAAGAAAGTGTAGATATCACTGTGCAAATATACTGAAGTTTGTTTTTTATATTTCCCAATATCAGAAAATTCATATGTAGTGTTACTTGAGTAGTTTTGGTTCAATCTGCCATACTTGAGGTTTCTTATACACTGATATATATAATAGTGTATTGATGAATTATTTAAGTAAAGAAGGAAGGGAGGAAAGGAAAGAAGGAAGGAAGGAAGGAAGGAAAGGAGGGAGGAAGGACGGAGGAAAGAAGGAAGGAAGGACAGAAGGAAGGAAGAAAGGTAGGGAGGAAGGAAGGACAGAAGGAAGGAAGAAAGGAGGGAAGGAAAGGAGGGAGGA
The DNA here is from genome assembly GCF_963691925.1 of Scomber scombrus. Lineage (NCBI taxonomy): Eukaryota > Metazoa > Chordata > Actinopteri > Scombriformes > Scombridae > Scomber > Scomber scombrus. Next base: position 22,349,771 of record NC_084989.1, read on the forward strand.
AAGAAGAAAGGAAGGAAGGTAGGGAGGAAAGGAGGAAGGAAGGAAGGAAGGTAGGGAGGAAGGAAGGACAGAAGGAAGGAAGAAAGGAAGGAAGGAAAGGAGGGAGGAAGGACGGAGGAAAGAAGGAAAGAAGGAAGGTAGGGAGGAAGGAAGGACAGAAGGAAGGAAGAAAGGAGGGAAGGAAAGGAGGAAGGAAGGAAGGACAGAAGGAAGGAAGGAAAGGAGGAAGGAAGAAAGGAGGGAAGGAAAGAAGGAAGGAAGGACAGAAGGAAGGAAGGAAGAAACAGGGATGGAGGAAGGAAAGAAGGAAGGGAGGAAGGAAAGGAGGAAGGAAGAAAGAAGGGAAGGAAAGGAGGAAGGAAGGAAGGACAGAAGGAAGAAACAGGGATGGAGGAAGGAAAGAAGGAAGGGAGGAAAAAGAGAGGAAGGAAAGAAAGTGAGAAGGAGGGAGGGAGGAAGGACAGACGGAAGGAATGAAGGAAGAAACAGGGATGGAGGAAGGAAAGAAGGAAGGGAGGAAGGAAAGGAGGAAGGAAGAAAGGAGGGAAGGAAAGGAGGAAGGAAGGAAGGACAGAAGGAAGGAAGAAACAGGGATGGAGGAAGGAAAGAAGGAAGGGAGGAAAAAGAGAGGAAGGAAAGAAAGAGAGAAGGAGGGAGGGAAGGAGGACAGACGGAAGGAATGAAGGAAGGGAGGAAAGAAGGAACAGTCAAAACAGACGGGCAACACATTAATACCAAACTTGTGCAGATACAGTAGCAGGACCTTTATAGATAGAGAAAAATAAGAATAAAGACAAGAAAGTGTACATATCACATTCAATCTACTCTACTATGAGGTTTCTTATACACTGATATATATAATAGTGCATGTTGAATTATTTAAGTAGACATATAACTACAGTATTTACATTAACTTTTAAGAGATGGGCTATGTTTATGTGTTGGATATGAACTGAATGGCTGTACTCTTGAAAGTCTCAGCCAAGTTTTTCTCTCCACAGAGACTAACAAATTTATCTCATTCATCAATCTGGTTTGTGTTGGAAACAGCATTCCTCGTATAAAGATGTAAACTCTCGCTACTGTTGAAACAACGTCTTGAGTTTCTTATTTTCACTTGTCAAACTCTAAAGTAAATCCGACGTTTGAGACTTGACTTGTTGTAGGAACAGATTGGCTGCTGTAGTTTGATTACAGATTGTTTTTGGAGTAATAAGGTAATCACTTTTTAGTCCCTGATGATGCCTTTTATAAAGCAAACTTCTTCCCAAGCACCAGAGAGAAGTTTCCACCCCAGTACTCCCTCTAAATTACCCTAAACAAACAGTTGTGTAGAGTCATTTGAAGCCATTGTCTGGTGTTGATTACTGCTTTCAGCGTGTGGTATCGCCTCTGTGTGAGTCACAAGTCCAGATGTCAGACAGCTCCTCCGTGATGCCTCATCTCACTGACTGCAGGCGGCTCATGAGGCAGGGAGGACTGTGTGCCACCCTCATGTCTGGAGTGTGTCCGTCTGAGCAGGAATTTTGGCAGTAAAACACAGTTCTTCTTCCTGACCAGCGGCAGCAAGATGATGGCTTGTTGTCATTCAGACTGACAGGCCACGCCTCCGCATCCGACCGCAGATGCATCGGGCCACCCAGGTTTAACTCCCAACACCCATCATGCAGCGTTGACTTAAAGGCATTTCCATTGTTACCTACCTCAGAGAGCAGCTCATCAGCCTTTAAACCTGCAGCTCTTTGTATTTCCTCTTGTTGATTTTGGAAGTGTCGAAGCATTTGGTGGAAATGGGTGTGTAATTTTGAACGTTCGTGCATGTGGTTTTTCTCTTATTCTTAAATTTCAATTATGGTGCCGAGCAGTTCACACGTGAGATCGTAACTTCTTTGTTTCCATTCAGAAGTTTTCCACTTTCTGAGCAATGCATACTGTGTTCAGAAAGTCCTCCTCTACTACCATGGTATTGAAGAGTCTTTTTGTGGTTTTATACCTTTTATATACAGTTATGATGTTGGATGTCTAAGTTAAACATGGTCAAATTTCCAGAAATTGAGGTGAACATGTGTAAAAACGCTTCCTTCAGGTTAATATCCAGGGCTTGTCTGCAACATTACTCTACTTTTCATTAAACTGACGTCGAATTGTTCATGCAAATGGCCGTCCGATCTGTAGTCTTTGTTGCTATATTGTTGCTAAGGTTGTTCACGTTATCCATTTGCATATTTCGGATCAGTTCACAGTGTCCTTCTCCTTTAACATTGTGGTATTGAAGGAAGGGGAAATGACAGCAATCTTTTAATGTAATTTATATACATTTATAATGTTGGTTGTCTATGTTAAAAATAGTCAAAAGTTCTAAAAATTGAGGTGAACATGTGTAAAAACGCTGCCTTTAAGTCAAAATCCAGGGCTTGTTTGCAACTGTTCCGAAGTCTTTGTTGCTAAAATGTTGCTAAGGTTGCTCTGCGGGTTGTTCACGTTGTCCACTCGCATATTTCAGATCAGATTTAGGTTCAAACATGCACAAATGTATTTGAGAAGTTTCCATTTGGAGTAAATAACGAGGTAAAGAAGTGAAAACCAGCTACTACTGTTTGTTTTTGTAGCCGAACCAATCAGAACAGAGTAGGCTCATTGGGGGGGCCTTAAAGAGACAGGAGCTAAAATAGCCTGTTTCAGACAGAGGCTGAACTGATGGGCTGCATAAAAGGACCAGTATAAGATAAATAAGGAGTTTTTAACTGGAAATCATGCAAAGATATTCCAGTAGAGCCCCAGAGTATAAATATAGAGCTGTACATGTGCCTGTTTTATCCTCTTTAACCACTACATGGATGACCCTTTTGTGTGTAATTGTGCATTGAAATGGAGAAAAAAAAGAAAGATTGTATACTGTAACCACAAACTACACATCACATCCACGTTTTCTCAATTACCAACATCTAACCCAATTAAAACTAAGCTCCTTTGAGAGTGTCCGACCACCTGACGACACACACAGACCACAGTCATATTCATATTTCACATCACCACCAACCGTGTCCTCTCAAAGCCGAGCGTTAAATGATAGAGCCTCTTATTACAAGCAATCCTTAAATCACAGAGCGGCTCACTCCACGATGACCATAATGTTATACAAGCGTTACCCACAAGCGACACCAGCGGTAGAAGGGCAGAAACCAATCGGGGGGTTAGGGTAGAAAAATGTCAGTCTGCTGCAGATCTGTCGGAGAGAGAAGAGAAACAAGTTCCTTCCTTCACTCAAAGAACACGAGATGGGTTGGTTAAGTTTGTCCGGCGGTGATGAATGTGGCCGACGTGGTGATGAGTTTGGCTGATGTGGGAATGATCTGTGAAGGAGATTTTCCCAGCAAGCTTCCTGTCAAGTATCCCAAACATCTGCAGGGCTCTTTTATGGCTTCCTGGTTTAATCTGGCAGCACCTCAGCAGAGCAGGGTCTGTAGTTCAGTCCATTTACATTTCAGGCATTCTTTGGAGAAGCACATAAAAAAAAAAGTGTAACAGTGGACTGAGCTTAGAAATCAATCCAACATCACTGTAGACCAGCTGAAAAATGAATTAGTATCGACTCCTTCTGCTGATTATTGTTAGTTTCTCAGAGGAAGAAGGAAGGAAAGGAAAGAGGGAGGAAGGAACGAAAGGAGGAAGGAAGGAATGAGGAAAGGAAATAAGGAAGGAAGGTAGGAGGTAGGGAGGGAAGGAGCGAGGTAGAAAGGAAAAGAGGAAGGGAGGAAGGATGGAAGGAAGGAAGGATGGAAAGGAAAGAAGGAAGGATGGAGGAAAGAAAGAGAAGGAGGGAGGGAGGGAGTAAGGAAGGACAGAAAGAAGGAAGAAAGGAAAGATGGAGGAAGGCTGATTATTGTTAGTTTCTCATATTTGAAGATGAACAAAAAGAGTGTAAAAAGAGACGAAATAAGACAACAAACCATCACACTTTCCTTTGTGTCTGGTTATTTGTAGTGGATCCATGCATGAGAGTGTGTGACCGTATTCATCTAACTGGATCCTTATGGTTTCTTGTGAGGCTCTTTGCAGGCACATGGAGCTGTTTTATGTATTTATTGCTCACTGTTCTGCTATATTATTTTTGTTTTTGCTCGTTCATCTGTGCAACACAAGTGATCACAGACACTGGTAATTGGATTTTAAAGGAAATTCAAAACACAATAGGCCAAGAGTGGCACTGCAGTGAGGAGTCAGTCTACATCAGTCCAACCTTCACCTGTGGTCACGAGCTTTGGGTATAAGATTTCAGATCCAAGCGGCCGAAATGAGTTCCCTCCGGAGAGTGGTGGAGCCTTAGGCGTTGGGTTAGGTTATTTCAGATGTTCGGAGTAGAGCCAGCTGAGGTGGTTTGGGCACCTGGTCAGGATGCCTACTGGACGCCTGCCTCTGAGGGTTTCCTGTGCATGTCCGACGGGTAGGAGAACCCAGGGCAGACCCTGAACACGCTGGATGGATTAGATATCTCTGCTGGCCTGGGAATGCCTCGGAGGGCGTTGCTAGGGAGACGGATGTCTGGATTTTCTTACTCAGTCTAAATCCATTGCGATCCAGCCCTGGAAATGGATGGATGGTTGTATACTGTCCTCTCTAGTTTACCACATTTTGTTTTTCTGTCAACTTTGTTGTGATGAGATGCTGAAAATTAGTGTTGGACAAAGCTGAGGTGGGATCAGTCAAGATTAGACGTGTCATCTATCAGGTAGACTCATCAAAACACGCTTAAGATCCCCTCCAGTTGTTTAACCCTCCTGTTGTCCTCGAGTCAAGGAATGAGGGAGGGAGAAGGAAGGAAGGGAGGACGGAAGGATGGAAGGATGGAAGGATGGAAGGATGGAAGGATGGAAGAAAGAAGGAAAGGAGGAAGGAAAGGAAGGGAGGGAGGAAGAGGGAAGGAAAGGAGGGAGGAAGTTAGGATGGGTGGAAGAAGGAAGGAAAGGAGGGAGGGAGGAAGGGAGGGAGGGAGGAAGGGAGGAAGGAAGGAAGGGAGGAACAGGGTAGGAAAGGAGGAAGGAAGGGAGAAAGGAGGGAGGAAGGAAGGAGGGAGGGAGGAAGGGAGGAAGAAGGAAGGACAGGAGGGAAGGAAGGGAGGAAGGAAAGGAAGGAAGGACGGAGGAAAGAGGGAAGAAAGGAAGGTAGGAGGGAGGGAGGAAAGGAAGGAAGGAGGGAGAGAAGAAAGAAGGAAAGAGGGAGGGAGGAAGAAAGGAAGGGAGGAAGGAAGGAAAGAAGGACAGAGGAAAGAAGGAAGGGAGGAAGGACAGAAGGAAGGAAAGAAGGCTGAAGGCTCGATCCACGATTGGCTCCAAACTAGCTGCGATGTTAGAAATCGTGCTCGTAGGTCCACTTCTTAAACTCGAACAGAGCAAAACTTTCCCTCTTCAACAGATTGATGTGAAAACAGACTTTTAAAGTGTCAAACTGTGCAAAATGAAGCTCAAACATCTAATTGAAGGAAAAAGAATAAAAAGTAATTGTTGAGCGGAGGTGGACTTTAATATCCAACTTCACACAGCTTCATAAACAACTAATTAGTCTGAGTTGTCTTGGAGTCTGTATCTATTGACCGTTAGAGGAACTGCATCAATAAGCAGTTTTACATTGTGGTGGTTTCAGCTCGATTTTAATAGCAGAAACCTTCTTGAGACCTGCTGTGAGGACCCTTCTCCTCTTTATGTGTGAATTTCAGAGAATCATCATATTTACAACCATCAGGATGTTTGTTTATGGTATATTTGCAGGTTTACAGTCATTTGGCTGTAAACCTGCAAAGGGAGGGAGGAAGGAAAGGAGGAAGGAAGAAGGAAGGGAAGGAAAGGAGGGAGGAAAGAAGGGAGGAAGAAGGAAGGAAAGGAAAGAGGGAGGAAGGAACGAAAGGAGGAAGGAAGGAATGAGGAAAGAAAAGAAGGAAGGATGGAGGAAGGAAGGAAGGTAGGAGGTAGGGAGGGAAGGAGGGAGGGAGAAAGGAAAAGAGGAAGGATGGAAGGAAGGAAGGATGGAAAGGAAAGAAGGAAGGATGGAGGAAAGAAAGAGAAGGAGGGAGGGAGGGAGTAAGGAAGGACAGAAAGAAGGAAGAAAGCGAGAGGAAGGAAAGAAAGAGAGAAGGAAGGAAGGGAGGAAAGAAGGGATGAAAGAGAGAGGAAGGAAAGAGAGAGGAAGGAAAGAGAGAGAAGGAGGGAGGGAGGAAGGACAGACGGAAGGAAGGAAGGAAGAAAGGAAAGAAGGAACAGTCAAAACAGACGACACAAAGGTTAATAAGAGATTTGTGATCTTTGACACAAGATGAATCAAATAAAACTCCCAAATACATCAAATACTCAGATTTAATGTTCCGGGAAGACAAAAAAAGAGTAAATAAATAGTGGAAACAGACAGAAAGAGGTAGATTTTTATCAATTTGTTCGATGGATAAATGTGCAGTCCGCTTCATGTTGCTCTTATTTCCATCCCCAAAAATTTCCGACAGCACCAACAAACAGAGCCAGTCAGGAAAGGGCATGCCTTAAAATACCGTATTGTGGTTTATTATCCCAGCTGCTCATCAGAGGGGAAAAATGTCACGTTATTTATTTTATTTCTGGTTTTCTCCGACTAGTGACATTTCACTTTGTTTGTTTTTCTTTGAAGTGCTTGCCAGTGGTCTGTCGGCACCGGGGGGGTCTTTGTAGTGGGTTTTTCCGCATTTCGACTGGCACCTGAAGCAGCCGGCGGGAGGTCCGACTCCAGAGGGGTTGATATCGATCGGTTGAGTCGACTTCTTCTAGATGTTTCCTGCGGAGGCGACTTTAATCTTTTTAAAAAGAAAAAATTGCTGACTGAACAAACGTCAGATTCTCAGTTTTTCTTTTGATAGAGAATACGATTCGGATTCAAACGACATACGTCCGTACTGTGCAGCGCTGCGCTCTGTGATCATTTCTCACAGTTGACTGAAGACAAACAGCCTTTGAATCTCGTATTTTCATTGGATAAAATGTTTCTTCTGTTTTTCTTGTCCTGCTTTCCTGCATTCTCACTTTGAACTCGCTTCTTCTTTTTTTGCTGATGGGGTTGTATTCCCTTCAGAGTCGAAGCGTAGGCAGGCTATCAAATTCTGGATGCTAAATGTGATGGTCGTTAACCGGTTGGGCCACACACACACACACACACACACACACACAGTCAATACACAGAAAGATACACACACACTTACTAGAGAGCAGCAATGTTTGAGGTGCTTAAGCTCCTATGTTTTGCTTTGTAACTAAAACCCGAGTCACTCCGCGGGCCCCAAATCCCTTCGCTGAGTAAGTCCATTCCCCGCTCGCCCGCTCCATTGTTGATGTAGTTCTCTGGAAAGACGACCTGTTTGTGTAACTGCAGCGAGCACTGAGTCTGTGCAGAGCCGAGCGGTGGGCCCCCGGGCTCGTGGGAGGGGGGGGCGGGGCCGTGGATGCTGCCGCAGCCAGCGTGCCTGTCTGACCGCAGCTCATCTGAAAACCATTTAGAGGCAGTTTTTTTTCTCTCTCTACCTTTTACTATCAGTCATTGAGACGTCACTATGCTGGGATGAGGAGGGTTGCAGCTCTCCTTCTCTTAACAAAGCTCAAATTCAAGTCAAGATTCATGAAAATGAACAAAGTACACAGCGTTGAAACCACAGATATCAGAATCAGGTTTATTGTCATTTCCAGAAATACACACTCAGCATGCATGGGAGCGAGATGCTGTTCTCCAAAGATGAGATGCTTCACATTTAAAAATAGACACCTTTTATTTGATATTTTTTAAGCATATAACAAGAAGATGCAGTGTCATCTCTTCTGCTATCCATGCATTTCCAAGATTTATGAACTTTTGCATGTAAGAGCAATAAAAAGTATGACATGTAAGTAATAGGAGAGGTTAGAAATATCTATATAAAAATAAAAGAGCAGGAAGATGACAGCATTAAATGATCATTCGCTTGACACAAAATCTGTCTGCAAGAGCTTAACATATTTTTAATTTAATAAACAGTTTTTTGAGACTGAAAGAGAAAGTAATCCTTTCCATAACTTAACCATAATTTACTATATCTATCTATCATTGTATTGTGGGAGGTCCAGGAAGCAACTAGCATCTGTGATCATCGTGATCGCTTTTTTTTTTTAACAAGCAGATATCTAAATACCAGACATGAATTCATCATCAAGGGGATTTAGCCTGAAAATCAGCATTTCTATGTAAGTATGAAGCAGGAAACTGAAAGGTCACATCTATCTAAGTTGTTTTTATTTTAGCATTTTATGAATGTCTGCCCAGAAGGGTCTTATCACTGGACAGTCCCAAAATAGGTGCAAATTGTCAGCTTCCCAAAACCCAACTCCTCTCATCCCTCCCACAGCCTTTTTTCTCCCTTATGAAATCGGGGAAAAGGTTCAGAAGCATCTGCTCCAGAACAACAAGACTGCTTCACAGTTTCTTCCTCCAAGCAGTCAGGCTCCTGAACCTGAAAATAAATGAACTGCCACTGAAATGACTGAAGTGAAGCACTTGCACTTTAGAGAAGTCACTTTAATTTGATTCTTGCAGTGTCTTGCCTTGTATCCTCTTTTTATTTATTCTCTCGGTTTTATTTTAAGCAAAACATTTCGTTTTTATGTATGCAAATGCATGAGAATGACCATTAAAGTGAATCTGAATATGAACATTTAGCATCTTCTCCCACCAAATGCACTTTTTTGCTATACTATACTATACTAACACCTTTTAAAATCATAAAACCAAGGTGTGGTTACTTATGCACTGCTCTATCAAAAAGACTTTCTTTTGCTTATAAAGTGCTGGTGCATTTGTATTATCTCATGGTGTTGGAGGAAGGGATGGGAGGGGGGGGGGGGGGTGGTAGGCAGCAAATAGGGGAAAAAACTATTGCAGAGTCTTGCAGATCTTGCACAGATGCTCCGGAGCCTCCTTCCAGATGGCACGTACAGTTGTTATCGTTATTTTACTCAGCGACAGTCGGCTAGAAATGAGAAGTCTGCTACCTGCTTTTAGTCAGGAGAGATGCATGCTTTAACCCTCCTGTTGTCCTCGAGTCAAGGAGGGAAGGAAAGGAAGGAGGGAGGAAAGGAGGAAGGAAGGGAGGAAAGGAGGAAGGAAGGGAGGAAAGGAGGGAGGGGGAAAGGAAAGGAGGAAGGAAGAAGGAAGGGAAGGAAAGGAGGGAGGAAGAAGGAAGGAAATGAGAGAGGGAGGAAGGAACAAAAGGAGGAAAGGAAAGAAGGAAGGAAGGAAAGGAGGGAGGAAAGGAAAGAAGGAAGGAAGGTAGGAGGTAGGGAGGGAGGGAGAAAGGAAAAGAGGAAGGATGGAAAGGAAAGAAGGATGGAAAGGAAAGAAGGAAGGATGGAGGAAAGAAGGAAAGAAGGAAGGTAGGGGGGAGGAAAGAAAGAAGGAGGGAGGGAGAAAAGGAAAAGAGGAAGGAAGGATGGAAGGATGGAAAGGAAGGAAGGAAGGATGGAGGAAAGAAGGAAAGAAGCAAGGTGGGGGAGGAAAGAAGGAAGGAGGGAGGGAGGGAGGGAGGGAGGAAGGAAGAAAGGGGGATGGAGGAAAGAGAGAGAAGGAAGGAGGGCGGAAGGACAGATGGAAGGAAGGAAGGAAGAAAGGAAAGAAGGAACACACGAAGGTTAATAAGAGATTTGTGATCTTATAAATCTCATATCTGGTTATTTTGCTGATTGGAAACCATCCATAGCTTTAGGTAAAGATGCTTTTCTGCAGTTTTCCAGCTCAATGAGATGCTGATACATCTCCAGCACTGTTTGAGATGATCCACAAACCATAACAATCCAATCAGAGGAAGGCACGACTTTTCATGTAGAGGGGAAGCTGGCTGTCCCAACGCTGGGAAGCTTCATCTGCAGGTAGAAGCTATAGCAGATGTTCTTCTTCTCTCCATTAGAATGAGCTCACACAGCATGTTGATGTTTTTACAAGTCACATTAGTGTCATTTGTTGTGGCAGTTCAATGAAATAAAGTCCTGTAGAAGATATGAGAGTTGACATTTTTAATTGCCTCCATGGTGCCATAGTAGAAAACAGTTTGGGTCCCACTGCTGTTACCACGCAACGCTTCTTGGACACATTTCATTCAGTGACGTCGGGGCAGAAAATGTCGCTTTTGTCGGCATGAAATTGGATTTGGGCGCAGCGATTTTTTGATGATGATATCAGTCAAAATCAGATGAGTCACCTTTTATTATGTGTCTAAAAAGGCATCACTGTATGAAAGAAGATCTGACAAATGAATTAAGACCTTTATGTGGAAAAAAGAAAGAAAGAAAGAAAGAAAGAAAAAAAGAAGTTCTGCCTCACTCCCCCACAGCGAGGCGGCAGACGGTTGGAGCCTGGGAGAGCTGCTGGATGCTGTAATCATGGTTGCCTCATAATTTTACAATGCCTTTTGTTAGATGTGAGCACAAAAAGCACAGTCAGAGATACCCTGTCAAAGAGGCACCAACTTCTCCCCCTACCCCCCCACCCCCCTTTTTTTTTTTTTTTTTTACCATCTCCTCTACGTGGACGATCTGGTCCGTGTCACAGTCCCTGAGAGGTTCTTGGCTTGCTGGAGATGAATGTGACTGCAGGGTTACTGTGTTTTACAGTTCATCCGTCACTGCTTTCTGTCCACTTCTCAGATCTTTAAATCAACTCACTTCTCCTCTCTCCTCTCTATCATCTCACATTTTTTCCCCCCTCCCTTAAAAATTCCTCCGTTTGAACATTGGCCTGTCTTTCCCCTTCTCCTCCTCCTCCTCCTCCTCCTTTCATTTACTCATAACCACTTATAAGCATCGCCCTGTCTCTCATGTGATGGAGCCGTTTGGTTTCCATCACACGTGTAATAAAAAAAATTTGAGCCCCGAAAAAAATCAGGCCACACATGGAGCCGGGATGGTGTCGGTTTTCCTCGGGCCCCCAGAGCCATCCCATGAACTCAGAACCCTTTGGCCTTAATTCTGCACTTCCTCGGATTGCGTCATTGGCAGGTACAGCTTCACAGCGAGCGCAGTGGGCATGCTGCAGGACAGAAAGTATTCTCAAGGCTGTTAAACAGTCAGTTATTATGTGGAGTAACAGCAGCCAAGACCTCCACTGAGAGGGAGCTTTACGCAGAGAGGCAGTGGATCATCTAAGCTGAAGCTTTTTAGCAGCATATGCAGGTGCTTTTGGAGGGAAATCCATCATAAAATCACTGGGTTTTTTGTTGTTGTTAGAGATGTACATTTCATTTCTGCGTCAGAGTTTTCTATAAAGAGATCAAGCTGAGCCGGAAAATCTCTCTCCAACTCCTTGATCTCCTTTTTTCTTTTGGCGTCTTAAGAAAAGACTTTCAGTGGGAAATCGCCAACTTGAGCTCAGTGTCACTTGAAGGCAGGTTGAGGGGAAAAAGGGGGAAAAGGGGGAAAAGTCGGCGCACAAAGGAGCAGAGGTACATTAAAAAATACCGCAAAACTACCCTCCTGGAGTGCATCAAACGTCGCAGATTGACTGTATTTTAAATCTCAGCAGGTTTTTGTTTTTTTTCTTTCTTTTAGCTGCAGGTAAAAAGTCGCTGATTTATGTCCACAAACAGTGCGAGTCATGGACCGGCGCACTCGCTCGCACAGCATCGCAGCACATGATTCAGTGCAGGCCACCTCATCGTGCCATTGAGAAAGCCGAGCCGTGCATGAGTCACTCCTCGAGCCATCGTCTCTCCCTCCTGACTGTAAAACATCCTGGCTTAGATTACGGCGATGTTGTAAAACTTCTTGTTGCTGTTTGCGTAATGAAGGGCAGATGGCATGAATGATGGGATATTTAAAGGTGCAGTGTGTACAGCTTAATGATTACATAAGTATGTTTTCATTAGCGTATAATTACATGTAAATAAGAATAGTTGTGTTTTCATTGGCTCAGAACGAGACCTTGATATCTACAGAGAGGAGTGTGTCTTATTAAATGGAGGCCGCTATGTTTCTACAGTAGCCTAGAAGGGACAGACCAAACATTGGCTCTAAATTGGGCCTTTTTTTGTTTGTTTTTCATGAGTTTTATGTCCACTATAGGTTCTTCTACATGCTTGGATAGAGGATTGGGGGACGAGTAGATGCTGCTAAATCCTACAAACTGGTCCTTTAAGAAAAATCTGGAACAAACATTATGATTTGGAAGATACGGGATATTGTTCAGAGTCTGGTGGAGCTGGTGTGAAGGTGCATTTACTCAAATACTGGACTGAAGTAAATGGTTAATGGACTGTACTTATATAGAGCTTTCTAGATGAAGGAAGAAGGAAAGGAAGGGAGGAAGAAGGAAGGGAAGGAGGAAGGAAGGAAGAAGGAAGGAAGGAAGGAAGGAAGAAAGGAAGGAAGGAAGAAGGAAGGAAAGGAGGGAGGAAATAAGGGAGGAAGAAGGATGAAAAGGAGGAAGGAAGGAAGGAAAGGAGGAAGAAAGGAAGGAAAGGAAAGGAGGGAGGAAAGGAAAGAAGGGAGGAATGAAGGAAGGAAGGAAGGTAGGAGGTAGGGAAGGAGGGAGGGAGAAAGGAAAAGAGGAAGGATGGAAAGGAAAGAAGGAAGAATGGAGGAAAGAAGGAAGGTAGGGGGGAGGAAAGAAAGGAGGGAGGGAGGAATGACGGAAGGAAGGAAGGAAGGAAGAAAGGAAAGAAGGAACACACGAAGGTTAATAAGAGATTTGTGATCTTATAAATCTCATATCTGGTTATTGTTGCTGATTGGAAACTCATCCCTTGCTTTAGGTAAAGATGCTTTCCTACAGTTTTCCAGCTCAATGAGATGCTGATACATCTCCAGCACTGTTTGAGATGATCGACAAACCATAACAATCCAATCAGAGGAACGCACGACTTTCTAGTCTTTTGACCACTCAGAGCACTTATTACCCTACATGTCACATTAACTCATTCACACACATTCACACACTGATGACAGATGCTACCATGCAGGGTGCCAACATTCATACACCATTGGTGCAGCCATCGGGAACAATTTTGGGTTAATTATCTTGCCCAATGACCCATCAACATGTCTACTATAGGAGCCGGGGATCGAACCACCGTTCTTCCGAGGGTGGACAACCACTCTGCCTCCTGAGCCACAGCCGTCCAATCCTTTAAAGAACATTTTAAGATGGATGGAGATTTAAAGCTGTAGTGACTAAGCCCTTTACTTTAGCTGCTAATGGCTGTGATTGTTTAGACGTGTACTCACAACATGAATTAAAGGCTATTCAGTGTTTTCCAGTAGATGAAAATAATGCTTTTATCTTCTTTCCAAAATGTCCTCGTTACTCATTATCTGCACCTTTCACGAGCTTTTCACATGAACTAAAAAATAAACCCCCCCTAGTGTTTGGTAGGTTTACTCAAATCAGATACATGGTTCCTATAAAAGCTGTTATATGTAGATGTTTATGTTGTTATAACAGCTTTCAGATTATTTAAAATTGGTTGATTTAAGCCCGTTTTATCTCTTTAGGGTTTGTTCAGAGCTCAGATTGACTTTTTTGTTGCTACCACCAGGGGGCGCCAGACTCAGACATGTTTAAAGATAAACACTGTGCCTTTAAATAGGGTTAGGGTTAGCATTTTCCTGCTTTTTAGTGCACTATCTTAAAAATGTCAGTTCAAAAGCTGAAAAATTACGTTGTGAGTGACACATCGTCTTTTTCTACATTCTTTCTTTCTTTCTTTCTTTGTCTCTTTTACTTACCTTTTCCTTTCTGATCCTTCCTTTCACCTCTTATTTTTATTGTTCTTTTTTAACATTCCTTTTCATTTCTATCTTTCCTGTCTTTCTTGCTTGCCTTCTTTCTTTTTTGTTGCTTTCTTCTTCTCTTTTCTCCTTTCTTCCTCATTTCTTTCTTCCTTCCTTTTTTGATTTCTTGTCTTGCTTGACTTCTTTCTTTCTTTCTTTCTGTCTGTCTGTCTGTCTTTCCTTCTTTCTCTTTCTTTGTCTCTTTCCTTCTTTCTGTTTCTCTCTTTCTTCCTTCCTTCCTTTCTTTCTGTCTCTGTCTTTCTTCCTTCCTTCCTTTCTGTCTCTGTCTTTCTTTCTTTCTTTCTTTCTTTCTTTCTTTCTTTCTTTCTGTCTCTGTCTTTCCTTCTTTCTCTTTCTTTCTTTCTTTCTTTCTGTCTGTCTCTGTCTTTCTCTTTCTTTCTTTCTTTCTTTCTCTTTCTTTCTTTCTCTTTCTTTGTCTTTCTTTCTGTCTGTCTCTTTTTCTTTCTTCCTTTCTGTCTCTTTCTTTCTCTTTTTTTCTTTCTTTCTTTCTGTCTTTCTTTCTCTCTTTTTTCTTTCTTTCTTTCTCTTTCCTTCTTTCTTTCTTTCACTCTCTCTTTTTCCCTCCTTCCCTCCTTCCTTCCTTTCCTCCTTTCTTTCTGCAAACACTCTTAAATTCCTTCACAGTGAGTATTTGTAGTATTTGATCTTCTCAGTTAAAAGTATGATTATGAGTTCAGGACTTTCGCTGCTCACACTTCTTTCACTACTTCAGTCGAAGCTTTGAGGATTTGTTGCTCCGCTGCAGTTTGTGTTGAACTCGTCACTTTGTCTTCGCTGCCAGGTATAATTCACTGATTGCCCTCTTGGAGTAGATGTGCACTCTGATTCCTGGAAAGGGGTTGAGTGTGTGTTAGGCAAGGCAGAGATCCAAATCACAGTTTGTGTGACCTCAGCTCACAGCTTTGTGTTCTCATCCGTTACTATAGCATCCCGACTGCTATTTACAGTAAATAAACATTGTCTTTTAATGAGGGGAGGCCATTTATCGGCCGCGCTTCGCCGTGGCCTCGTGGGTGTTTATTGTGGCGCTTCTTAAGGGCAAACTAATGGCCGTGTTGAGATGAAAAAGATGATGTTTGGGGTAATCCTTTGTTTCAGGAAATGAGGCAGATGAAAGACACGAGCTCAGAGACACTTTATTATCACCGAAGTGGACAGTGTCCCGATTCAATTTCAACATAGAGGTTTTACAGGAACAATGGGTGACTTTGTCCAATCCGAAACACACAATGACAAGGGAATCCATTCTTATTTAAACAGCCTGAGTGTGGTGTTCTTATTTTGGAAAGGCCCTTTGTGTTCGGAGGAAAGGTTTCACCCATGAGCAGTAAAAGTGTTGTTGTCAGGTTGTGGTCAGAGCATCCTGGACCATCGGTTGTGTTTTGTGGTTGCGGTCGGCGAGATCCGAATACGTCTGACTGTGCAGGCGGAGGGTGGGGGGGGGGGGGGGGGGGGGGGGGGGGGGGGGGAGATGACGAATCAGTGTCCGATTTAAACGACGAGCAGCCAAACTAAAGGAAACGGAGTCTCAGATGTTAAACTGCGAACAAGGAGGTCGGTGTTCAGTCATGTTTTTCCAGAGTCTGCTTTAAGTTCCCGTCTTCCTATTTTGAATATTTATTGAGGATTTTCTCGACTTTATCAGCCGGCCTCAGCCCCTACTACGCATAACTCAACATGAAGCCAAACTTCATGTGCTGCAAACCTCAAGATATTTTATCCATGTGTTAGGATTTGTGCATCTGGGCTCCGTTAGTGTGATAGATATTTGAGAATGTGTGAAAGACGTTCGTCCTGACTGTCTCAAATCCATCTGGCCATTTGTCATGTAAACAGCCCGTCGGGAATGTGAAGCCTTGTCATGTCCCAGGTTTCCGTGTGTTACTTTTGGCAAACATGACCGTGAAGATGACGTTCGTTTTTTTTTCCATTTTAATTCAATTCAGAGTCTTAAACCTGTTAGATTCTTTGCATACGTTCACTTTTCTTGGTATTTATTTGTTCATCATTCATGAAACACAAACAGTTTGAAATAAAAACTGCTTCCGATAACAAAACTGTCAAATAAGAAGTCAGAAAAGTGACAATGTCGTTTACAAAAAGCCACATTCAAGTAAACATGGTTTTTTGGTAATGTGCAGGTTAAAAGACATCATGGCGTCTTCGTTAAAATCTGGGCTAAATATGCATGAAATGTGAGGTTGTTGCTGACAGCCAGGTCACTTCTAACCTTTGTTTCAACTGGATTTCAGTGATTACATTTCAACGTGTAATTAGATCCGACTTCACGTTAAAACATAGTCATTTAAATGTAACCTAGACGTTCACTTTTCAACCAAATTTAGCTCAGTTTAGATCTATGTCTGTCAACCTGCAAATACTTGTTTGGCATTAAAATGTGGTCAACTGTCGACGACCAAAATGTGGTATCAACCGGTTGGTCGGATTTGTTCTCTTCTTTACTTCTGACGATTACGAACAGGTTCTGATATGATTGTTTTAAAGGACACATATCACTTTTTTGGCATGTCACTGAAAGACAAAGAGGCAGGTTTCAGGTTTGCTCTGAACTTCTTTGTTTGCAATGTTTTGTTTGTTTTACTTTCCCACAAATGGTGTCCATTCGGTAGCCTTTGGTTGCTCAGGTTGTTCACATTGTTCCTTCACGTGTTTCGGATCAGATTCAGGGTTGAACATAAATATATGTATTTGACAAGTAGCGTTAGAGTTAGAGTAAAGAATAAAATAAAGAAGGCCAATCCGGACACAGTTGGCTCATCGTGAAGGAGGCTTTAAAGTGTCAGATTTGTTCTCTTCTTTACTTCTGATGATTACGAACAGGTTCTGATATGATTTTTAAAGGGCACTTATCACTTTTTGTGTTACTTTATACTGTTAAAAATACAGATCATTTTTCAGGTTTGCTCTGAACTTCTTTGTTTGCAATGGTTTTTTTTTTCTACTTTCCCACAAATGGTGTCCGTTCGGTAGCCTTTGGTTGTTCACATTCGCATGTTTCGGATCAGATTCAGGGTCGAACATACACATATGTATTTGACAAGTAGCCTTAGAGTTAGAGTAAAGAATAAAATAAAGAGGGCCAATCAGAACAGAGTTGGCTTTTAAAGAGACAGGAGCTAAAACGGCCTGTTTCAAACAGAGGCTGAACTGAGGAGCTCCATAAAGGGCCAGTATGAGTTAAATAAGGAGGGTTTTTTTTAACTGTAAATCATGCAAAGATATTCCAGTAGAGCCCCACACCTGGAAATGTGCATGATACGTCCCCTTCAATCATTATATATCTATCATTTTATGTTGATTTTATTCAGGCAAACTTCTTGTATGACTATTTGTTCTTTTAGAAGATTGGTTTATTGCATTAAAATATTTAGTAATTTATGGGAACACAGTCTTGTTTTGATATCACTACTAAAACTTTGGTAATTCAAACAAGTCCTGATATCGGCACCACGCTGACAACATGCTTGTTTATAGAGACAGTGCAATATAAATACTTTAAAAGAGGTGGGAAACTTAGACGATTGGCTCACATCCTGAAAGACGAGCTGCATTTAGCCGTCCAGACCAGCATCTGTCTTTCTTCTTTTCTTGTGCTATTCATCCAAGGAAGCGACCCGCTGGGAAATGAACAGCAAGCAGGTCGCGACCCCCTGATAGAGTCTTCGACAGTCCAGTGGTGTGTCGACACTCGGGGGTTGAAGAGATTGCAGCTGCTCCATCTGATGTCTATTCTCAGTGTGTTCTGGTGGAGCTGGAGCGCTGGATCTGTAAAAACGTTGATCTCTTTTCTCCTTTTGTTGTTGTGTTGTCGGCCATGTGTTCTCCGCTATGCCAGGTGTCCTCCGTATTTGACAGCCAAGAGAAAAGTCTCCCACTTTTTCACCGAGCATCTGAAGATCATCACTCAATTGTGCGGTGAAATGGAAAAGTCCTTTCTCTGTGTAATACTTTATACCCTTACAAAGTGTTTTGGTATCATTTCAGTGCAGCAGATTTGTAAACACTGTCAGCGTGTTTGGATTGGAAACAGAAAATTTGGGCAGCGACGCTTTGATTACTGTGAACTGATGAACTGATATGCTTGCTTTATTGTGGAAGCATGCATGAGCTGACACTTCAAACATGTCAGCAGTTATGAATGATTCAGAAATGCAATCATTTATCGTGGCAATATTCCCAGAGTGCACTTCTCTGCTTACAGTCAAACCGGTGGCGAGGGAAGACTTTGGTAACTCAT